>NW_026871751.1:1385000-1592175 GCF_028564815.1 Eubalaena glacialis | reverse complement strand
GTGAGATTGGGAAAGGTTTCTAAAACGCACCTCATTTCTCCTCTCCTTGTGCTCGGGTTCGCCATTCCAGCCGCTTGACTAACCATCTCCCTACTTGGAGAATCAGCACCTTTAACCTCCTGTTTCGTCCAGGTTGCAATTTGTCCTGAGGATGAACGGGAAGACGGGGAACCAACGAGAGACTAGCCCTAGGTGTTGGGACAGGCACAGGTCACTCCATTTTCCCATCAGGAAGAAGAATGAACCACAGGCTCAGCCTGCCCCCCAGAACCAAAATAGGGCCTGAAGCAATCCTGCGCTTTTGCGGCCAGCTCCCAAAAAAGCGAGGAGACAAATGGAGCTCAGGGGCACTGCAATTCACAAACGTGCAGAGTTATAAATGAGAACTCTCGTCCACAAATATATTGAGGGAAGGCAACGAAGAGGATTTGAAAGCAAGGCAGATTTGCAGGAAACAGATTTCAGGAGGTAGATTCGACTCGCCTTTAAAGCACATGAAAAGCGGCAAAACGTTGACAATGATGCCCTTGGCCAAAAAGGGCGTATGCGTTTTTTCCTGAATATATTCAGGAAAAAACGCATACGCCCTTTTTGGCCAACCAAGCAAGCCGGAAGGGCAAATCAGCGCTACAAAGAAGTCTCGCTTGCCCTCGGTCAAAAGGGCCATGCTGAACAAAGTGTAAAAACCAGAAAAGCAGGACAGGCCATGGAGACATGGGAGCCTTGCTACGCTGATGGGCGGGATGTAAATTGCCAACAGGCACTCTGGAGAAGAGTACGGTGTGTCCTGAAACAAGTAATAAACACAGCGTAGAGAGCATAGGGCACTTCCACTCATGGGCGTATAAATTGGGAAAACTAAAAATCAACAAGACACAGGCACCCTAAAGTTTACGGCTGCTCTGTTTCCAAGAATCTCCGCTTCGGTACAACTTCAATATCCCAGGAAAGAGAAAAATGGATAAAGAAATGGTGGTACTTGGCACAATGGAATATCACTCAGCCATGAAATCAATGTCATAAGGCTAGTTAGCAGCATGATGAGTGGATTTAGGTACGATGATTCTAAGTGAAATAAGTCACACAGAAAAAGACACTTATCCTAAGATATCGCTTTTAGGGGGAATGTCAAAATCGCTACACTTGAACTGAATTACAAAACAGAACATAGTCACACCTTTAGAAGACACACTATGGCTGCTTAACGGGAAAGGTGAGGTGGGGTGATGCATAAAACAAGGGTTTGAAATTAGCTCAGAGACCGCTCCATAAGCCAAATATGTAATAGACAAGGCCTACTCCCTGCTCAGTGAACTGGACTCAACACACCCTAGTCACCACACAAGAATATATCTGAGTAGTAAGAATCTGAAAACCTATGTATCGATATCTCTCTGCAAGTGAATCAAGAGGGTGTAAAGCGGCATCAACACAGCAGGGAAAAGCAGCCAAGCCCGATTCTAAACATACATTACTTTAAAAAACCCACAAAAGAAAGACAGTGAAAGAGACAGAAATTCTTACAAAATCCGTTCAGGGTCTATGATGCAACCTGGATTGACCATATCTAGACCCACAGCTGGATGAGACATAAGGCTGGACACTCTTGGGGCTGAGAGGATTGGTGAGGTTGGGTGAGAAATGCAGATACTTTAAAGTAACACTGCGGGGAACACACCCCATGGGTCTCAAATCTCCAGGTACAAGGGCATCTTCCTACATCAAAACATGCATGGGAAACCCAGAAGATGGTATGCCATGAGATCGGGAAAGGTTTCTAAAACGCACCTCATTTCTCCTCTCCTTGTGCTCGGGTTCGCCATTCCAGCCACTTGACTAACCATCTCCCTACTTGGAGAATCAGCACCTTTAACCTCCTGATTGTACAGGTTGCAATTTGTCCTGAGGATGAACGGGAAGATGCGGAACCAACGAGAGACGAGCCCTAGGTATTGGGACAGGCATAGGTCACTCCATTTTCCCATCAGGAAGAAGAATGAACCACAGGCTCAGCCTGCCCCCCAGAACCAAAATAGGGCCTGAAGCAATCCTGCGCTTTTGCGGCCAGCTCCCAAAAAAGCGAGGAGACAAATGGAGCTCAGGGGCACTGCAATTCACAAACGTGCAGAGTTATAAATGAGAACTCTCGTCCACAAATATATTGAGGGAAGGCAACGAAGAGGATTTGAAAGCAAGGCAGATTTGCAGGAAACAGATTTCAGGAGGTAGATTCGACTCGCCTTTAAAGCACATGAAAAGCGGCAAAACGTTGACAATGATGCCCTTGGCCAAAAAGGGCGTATGCGTTTTTTCCTGAATATATTCAGGAAAAAACGCATACGCCCTTTTTGGCCAACCAAGCAAGCCGGAAGGGCAAATCAGCGCTACAAAGAAGTCTCGCTTGCCCTCGGTCAAAAGGGCCATGCTGAACAAAGTGTAAAAACCAGAAAAGCAGGACAGGCCATGGAGACATGGGAGCCTTGCTACGCTGATGGGCGGGATGTAAATTGCCAACAGGCACTCTGGAGAAGAGTACGGTGTGTCCTGAAACAAGTAATAAACACAGCGTAGAGAGCATAGGGCACTTCCACTCATGGGCGTATAAATTGGGAAAACTAAAAATCAACAAGACACAGGCACCCTAAAGTTTACGGCTGCTCTGTTTCCAAGAATCTCCGCTTCGGTACACCTTCAATATCCCAGGAAAGAGAAAAATGGATAAACAAATGGTGGTACTTGGCACAATGGAATATCACTCAGCCATGAAATCAATGTCATAAGGCTACTTAGCAGCATGATGAGTGGATTTAGGTACGATGATTCTAAGTGAAATAAGTCACACAGAAAAAGGCACTTATCCTAAGATATCGCTTATAGAGGGAATGTCAAAATCACTACACTTTAACTGAATTACAAAATAGAACAGAGGCACACCTTTAGAAGACACACTATGGCTACTTAACCGGAAAGGTGAGGTGGGATGATGCATAAAACAAGGGTTTGAAATTAGCTCAGACACCGCTCCATAAGCCAAATATGTAATAGACAAGGCCTACTCCCTGCTCAGTGAACTGGACTCAACACCCCCTAGTCACCGCACAAGAATATATCTGACTAGTATGTATCTGAAAACCTATGTATCGATATCTCTCTGCAAGTGAATCAAGAGGGTGTAAAGCGGCATAAACACAGAAGGGAAAAGCTGCCAAACCCCATTCTAAACATACATTACTTTAAAAAACCCACAAAGCAAAGACAGTGAAAGAGAGAGAAATTCTTACAAAATCCGTTCAGGGTCTCTGATGCAACCTGGATTGACCATATCTAGACCCACAGCTGGATGAGACATAAGGCTGGACACTCTTGGGGCTGAGAGGATTGGTGAGGTTGGGTGAGCAAATGCAGATACTTTAAAGTAATACCGCAGGGTACCCACCCCATGGGTCTCAAATCTCCAGGTACAAGGGAATCTTCCTACATCAAAACATACATGGGAAACCCAGAAGATGGTATGCCGTGAGATCAGGAAAAGTTTCTAAAACGCACCTCATTTCTCCTCTCCTTGTGCTCGGGTTCGCCATTCCAGCCCCTTGACTAACCATCTCCCTACTTGGAGAATCAGCACCTTTAACCTCCTGTTTCGTCCAGGTTGCAATTTGTCCTGAGGATGAACGGGAAGACGGGGAACCAAAGAGAGACTGGCCCTAGGTTTTGGGACAGGCACAGGTCACTCCATTTTCCCATCAGGAAGAAGAATGAACCACAGGCTCAGCCTGCCCCCCAGAACCAATATAGGGCCTGAAGCAATCCTGCGCTTTTGCGGCCAGCTCCCAAAAAAGCGAGGAGACAAATGGAGCTCAGGGGCACTGCAATTCACAAACGTGCAGAGTTATAAATGAGAACTCTCGTCCACAAAATATTGAGGGAAGGCAACGAAGAGGATTTGAAAGCAAGGCAGATTTGCAGGAAACAGATTTCAGGAGGTAGATTCGACTCGCCTTTAAAGCACATGAAAAGCGGCAAAACGTTGACAATGATGCCCTTGGTCAAAAAGGGCGTATGCGTTTTTTCCCGAATATATTCAGGAAAAAACGCATACGCCCTTTTTGGCCAACCAAGCAAGCCGGAAGGGCAAATCAGCGCTACAAAGAAGTCTCACTTGCCCTCGGTCAAAACGGCCATGCTGAACAAACAGTAAAAACCAGAAAAGCAGGACAGGCCATGGAGACATGGGAGCCTTGCTACGCTGATGGGTGGGATATAAATTGCCAACAGGCACTCTGGAGAAGAGTACGGTGTGTCCTGAAACAAGTAATAAACACAGCGTTGAAAGCATAGGGCACTTCCACTCATGGGCGTATAAATTGGGAAAACTAAAAATCAACAAGACACAGGCACCCTAAAGTTTACGGCTGCTCTGTTGCCAAGAACCTCCGCTTCGGTACACCTTCAATATCCCAGGAAAGAGAAAAATGGATAAAGAAATGGTGGTACTTGACACAATGGAATATCACTCAGCCATGAAATCAATGTCATAAGGCTAGTTAGCAGCATGATGAGTGGATTTAGCGACTATGATTCTAAGTGAAATAAGTCACACAGTAAAAGGCCCTTCTCCTAAGATATCGCTTATAGAGGGAATGTCAAAATCGTTACACTTGAACTGAATTACAAAACAGAACAGAGGCACACCTTTAGAAGACACACTATGGCTGCTTAACGGGAAAGGAGAGGTGGGGTGATGCATAAAACAAGGGTTTGAAATTAGCTCAGACACCGCTCCATAAGCCAAATATGTAATAGACAAGGCCTACTCCCTGCTCAGTGTACTGGACTCAACACCCCCTAGTCACCGCACAAGAATATATCTGACTAGTATGAATCTGAAAACCTATGTATCGATATCTCTCTGCAAGTGAATCAAGAGGGTGTAAAGCGGCATAAACACAGCAGGGAAAAGCAGCCAAACCCCATTCTAAACATACATTACTTTAAAAAACCCACAAAGCAAAGACAGTGAAAGAGAGAGAAATTCTTACAAAACCCGTTCAGGGTCTCTGATGCAACCTGGATTGACCATATCTAGACCCACAGCTAGATGAGACAGAAGGCTGGACACTCTTGGGGCTGAGAGGATTGGTGAGGTTGGGTGAGCAAATGCAGATACTTTAAAGTAATACCGCGGGGTACCCACCCCATGGGTCTCAAATCTCCAGGTACAAGGGAATCTTCCTACATCAAAACATGCATGGGAAACCCAGAAGATGGTATGCCGTGAGATCGGGAAAGGTTTCTAAAACGCACCTCATTTCTCCTCTCCTTGTGCTCGGGTTCGCCATTCCAGCCACTTGACTAACCATCTCCCTACTTGGAGAATCAGCACCTTTAACCTACTGTTTCGTCCAGGTTGCAATTTGTCCTGAGGATGAACGGGAAGACGGGGAACCAACGAAAGACTAGCCCTAGGTATTGGGACAGGCACAGGTCACTCCATTTTCCCATCAGGAAGAAGAATGAACCACAGGCTCAGCCTGCCCCCCAGAACCAAAATAGGGCCTGAAGCAATCCTGCGCTTTTGCGGCCAGCTCCCAAGAAAGCGAGGAGACAAATGGAGCTCAGGGGCACTGCAATTCACAAACGTGCAGAGTTATAAATGAGAACTCTCGTCCACAAATATATTGAGGGAAGGCAACGAAGAGGATTTGAAAGCAAGGCAGATTTGCAGGAAACAGATTTCAGGAGGTAGATTCGACTCGCCTTTAAAGCACATGAAAAGCGGCAAAACGTTGACAATGATGCCCTTGGCCAAAAAGGGCGTATGCGTTTTTTCCTGAATATATTCAGGAAAAAACGCATACGCCCTTTTTGGCCAACCAAGCAAGCCGGAAGGGCAAATCAGCGCTACAAAGAAGTCTCGCTTGCCCTCGGTCAAAAGGGCCATGCGGAACAAAATGTAAAAACCAGAAAAGCAGGACAGGCCATGGAGACATGGGAGCCTTGCTACGCTGATGGGCGGGATGTAAATTGCCAACAGGCACTCTGGAGAAGAGTACGGTGTGTCCTGAAACAAGTAATAAACACAGCGTAGAGAGCATAGGGCACTTCCACTCATGGGCGTATAAATTGGGAAAACTAAAAATCAACAAGACACAGGCACCCTAAAGTTTACGGCTGCTTTGTTTCCAAGAATCTCCGCTTCGGTACACCTTCAATATCCCAGGAAAGAGAAAAATGGATAAAGAAATGGTGGTACTTGGCACAATGGAATATCACTCAGCCATGAAATCAATGTCATAAGGCTAGTTAGCAGCATGATGAGTGGATTTAGGTACGATGATTCTAAGTGAAATAAGTGACACAGAAAAAGACACTTATCCTAAGATATCGCTTATAGAGGGAATGTCAAAATCGCTACACTTGAACTGAATTACAAAACAGAACAGAGTCACACCTTTAGAAGACACACTATGGCTGCTTAACAGGAAAGGTGAGGTGGGGTGATGCATAAAACAAGGGTTTGAAATTAGCTCAGAGACCGCTCCATAACCCTAATATGTAATAGACAAGGCCTACTCCCTGCTCAGTGAACTGGACTCAACACACCCTAGTCACCACACAAGAATATATCTGACTAGTAAGAATCTGAAAACCTATGTATGGATATCTCTCTGCAAGTGAATCAAGAGGGTGTAAAGCGGCATCAACACAGCAGGGAAAAGCAGCCAAACCCGATTCTAAACATAAATTACTTAAAAAACCCACAAAACAAAGACAGTGAAAGAGAGAGAAATTCTTACAAAATCCGTTCAGGGTCTATGATGCAACCTGGATTGACCATATCTAGACCCACAGCTGGATGAGACATAAGGCTGGACACTCTTGGGGCTGAGAGGATTGGTGAGGTTGGGTGAGCAAATGCAGATACTTTAAAGTAATACCGCGGGGTACCCACCCCATCCTACATCAAAACATGCATGGGAAACCCAGAAGATGGTATGCCGTGAGATCGGGAAAGGTTTCTAAAACGCACCTCATTTCTCCTCTCCTTGTGCTCGGATTCGCGATTCCAGCCGCTTGACTAACCATCTCCCTACTTGGAGAATCAGCACCTTTAACCTACTGTTTCGTCCAGGTTGCAATTTGTCCTGAGGATGAACGGGAAGACGGGGAACCAACGAAAGACTAGCCCTAGGTGTTGGGACAGGCACAGGTCACTCCATTTTCCCATCAGGAAGAAGAATGAACCACAGGCTCAGCCTGCCCCCCAGAACCAAAATAGGGCCTGAAGCAATCCTGCGCTTTTGCGGCCAGCTCCCAAAAAAGCGAGGAGACAAATGGAGCTCAGGGGCACTGCAATTCACAAACGTGCAGAGTTATAAATGAGAACTCTCGTCCACAAATATATTGAGGGAAGGCAACGAAGAGGATTTGAAAGCAAGGCAGATTTGCAGGAAACAGATTTCAGGAGGTAGATTCGACTCGCCTTTAAAGCACATGAAAAGCGGCAAAACGTTGACAATGATGCCCTTGGCCAAAAAGGGCGTATGCGTTTTTTCCTGAATATATTCAGGAAAAAACGCATACGCCCTTTTTGGCCAACCAAGCAAGCCGGAAGGGCAAATCAGCGCTACAAAGAAGTCTCGCTTGCCCTCGGTCAAAAGGGCCATGCTGAACAAAGTGTAAAAACCAGAAAAGCAGGACAGGCCATGGAGACATGGAAGCCTTGCTACGCTGATGGGCGGGATGTAAATTGCCAACAGGCACTCTGGAGAAGAGTACGGTGTGTCCTGAAACAAGTAATAAACACAGCGTTGAGAGCATAGGGCACTTCCACTCATGGGCGTATAAATTGGGAAAACTAAAAATCAACAAGACACAGGCACCCTAAAGTTTACGGCTGCTCTGTTTCCAAGAACCTCCACTTCGGTACACCTTCAATATCCCAGGAAAGAGAAAAATGGATAAAGAAATGGTGGTACTTGGCACAGTGGAATATCACTCAGCCATGAAATCAATGTCATAAGGCTAGTTAGCAGCATGATGAGTGGATTTAGATACGATGATTCTAAGTGAAATAAGTCACACAGAAAAAGACACTTATCCTAAGATATCGCTTATAGAGGGAATGTCAAAATCGCTACACTTGAACTGAATTACAAAACAGAACAGAGTCACACCTTTAGAAGACACACTATGGCTGCTTAACGGGAAAGGTGAGGTGGGGTGATGCATAAAACAAGGGTTTGAAATTAGCTCAGACACCGCTCCATAAGCCAAATATGTAATAGACAAGGCCTACTCCCTGCTCAGTGAACTGGACTCAACACCCCCTAGTCACCGCACAAGAATATATCTGACTAGTAAGAATCTGAAAACCTATGTATCGATATCTCTCTGCAAGTGAATCAAGAGGGTGTAAAGCGGCATCAACACAGCAGGGAAAAGCAGCCAAGCCCGATTCTAAACATAAATTACTTTAAAAAACCCACAAAACAAAGACAGTGAAAGAGAGAGAAATTCTTACAAAATCCGTTCAGGGTCTATGATGCAACCTGGATTGACCATATCAAGACCCACAGCTGGATGAGACATAAGGCTGGACATTCTTGGGGCTGAGAGGGTTGGTGAGGTTGGGTGAGCAAATGCAGATACTTTAAAGTAACACTGCGGGGAACACACCCCATGGGTCTCAAATCTCCAGGTACAAGGGAATCTTCCTACATCAAAACATGCATGGGAAACCCAGAAGATGGTATGCCATGAGATCGGGAAAGGTTTCTAAAACGCACCTCATTTCTCCTCTCCTTGTGCTCGGGTTCGCCATTCCAGCCGCTTGACTAACCATCTCCCTACTTGGAGAATCAGCACCTTTAACCTCCTGATTGTACAGGTTGCAATTTGTCCTGAGGATGAACGGGAAGACGCGGAACCAACGAGAGACGAGCCCTAGGTGTTGGGACAGGCATAGGTCACTCCATTTTCCCATCAGGAAGAAGAATGAACCACAGGCTCAGCCTGCCCCCCAGAACCAAAATAGGGCCTGAAGCAATCCTGCGCTTTTGCGGCCAGCTCCCAAAAAAGCGAGGAGACAAATGGAGCTCAGGGGCACTGCAATTCACAAACGTGCAGAGTTATAAATGAGAACTCTCGTCCACAAATATATTGAGGGAAGGCAACGAAGAGGATTTGAAAGCAAGGCAGATTTGCAGGAAACAGATTTCAGGAGGTAGATTCGACTCGCCTTTAAAGCACATGAAAAGCGGCAAAACGTTGACAATGATGCCCTTGGCCAAAAAGGGCGTATGCGTTTTTTCCTGAATATATTCAGGAAAAAACGCATACGCCCTTTTTGGCCAACCAAGCAAGCCGGAAGGGCAAATCAGCGCTACAAAGAAGTCTCGCTTGCCCTCGGTCAAAAGGGCCATGCTGAACAAACAGTAAAAACCAGAAAAGCAGGACAGGCCATGGAGACATGGGAGCCTTGCTACGCTGATGGGCGGGATGTAAATTGCCAACAGGCACTCTGGAGAAGAGTACGGTATGTCCTGAAACAAGTAATAAACACAGCGTAGAGAGCATAGGGCACTTCCACTCAAGGGCGTATAAATTGGGAAAACTAAAAATCAACAAGACACAGGCACCCTAAAGTTTACGGCTGCTCTGTTTCCAAGAACCTCCACTTCGGTACACCTTCAATATCCCAGGAAAGAGAAAAATGGATAAAGAAATGGTGGTACTTGGCACAATGGAATATCACTCAGCCATGAAATCAATGTCATAAGGCTATTTAGCAGCATGATGAGTGGATTTAGGTACGATGACTCTAAGTGAAATAAGTCACACAGAAAAAGACACTTATCCTAAGATATCGCTTATAGAGGGAATGTCAAAATCGCTACACTTGAACTGAATTACAAAACAGAACAGAGTCACACCTTTAGAAGACACACTATGGCTGCTTAACGGGAAAGGTGAGGTGGGGTGATGCATAAAACAAGGGTTTGAAATTAGCTCAGACACCGCTCCATAAGCCAAATATGTAATAGACAAGGCCTACTCCCTGCTCAGTGAACTGGACTCAACACCCCCTAGTCACCGCACAAGAATATATCTGACTAGTATGAATCTGAAAACCTATGTATCGATATCTCTCTGCAAGTGAATCAAGAGGGTGTAAAGCGGCATAAACACAGCAGGGAAAAGCAGCCAAACCCCATTCTAAACATACATTACTTTAAAAAAGCCACAAAGCAAAGACAGTGAAAGAGAGAGAAATTCTTACAAAATCCGTTCAGGGTCTCTGATGCAACCTGGATTGACCATATCTAGACCCACAGCTGGATGAGACATAAGGCTGGACACTCTTGGGGCTGAGAGGATTGGTGAGGTTGGGTGAGCAAATGCAGATACTTTAAAGTAATACCGCGGGGTACCCACCCCATGGGTCTCAAATCTCCAGGTACAAGGGAATCTTCCTACATCAAAACATGCATGGGAAACCCAGAAGATGGTATGCCGTGAGATCGGGAAAGGTTTCTAAAACGCACCTCATTTCTCCTCTCCTTGTGCTCGGGTTCGCCATTCCAGCCGCTTGACTAACCATCTCCCTACTTGGAGAATCAGCACCTTTAACCTACTGTTTCGTCCAGGTTGCAATTTGTCCTGAGGATGAACGGGAAGACGGGGAACCAACGAAAGACTAGCCCTAGGTGTTGGGACAGGCACAGGTCACTCCATTTTCCCATCAGGAAGAAGAATGAACCACAGGCTCAGCCTGCCCCCCAGAACCAAAATAGGGCCTGAAGCAATCCTGCGCTTTTGCGGCCAGCTCCCAAAAAAGCGAGGAGACAAATGGAGCTCAGGGGCACTGCAATTCACAAACGTGCAGAGTTATAAATGAGAACTCTCGTCCACAAATATATTGAGGGAAGGCAACGAAGAGGATTTGAAAGCAAGGCAGATTTGCAGGAAACAGATTTCAGGAGGTAGATTCGACTCGCCTTTAAAGCACATGAAAAGCGGCAAAACGTTGACAATGATGCCCTTGGCCAAAAAGGGCGTATGCGTTTTTTCCTGAATATATTCAGGAAAAAACGCATACGCCCTTTTTGGCCAACCAAGCAAGCCGGAAGGGCAAATCAGCGCTACAAAGAAGTCTCGCTTGCCCTCGGTCAAAAGGGCCATGCTGAACAAAGTGTAAAAACCAGAAAAGCAGGACAGGCCATGGAGACATGGAAGCCTTGCTACGCTGATGGGCGGGATGTAAATTGCCAACAGGCACTCTGGAGAAGAGTACGGTATGTCCTGAAACAAGTAATAAACACAGCGTTGAGAGCATAGGGCACTTCCACTCATGGGCGTATAAATTGGGAAAACTAAAAATCAACAAGACACAGGCACCCTAAAGTTTACGGCTGCTCTGTTTCCAAGAACCTCCACTTCGGTACACCTTCAATATCCCAGGAAAGAGAAAAATGGATAAAGAAATGGTGGTACTTGGCACAGTGGAATATCACTCAGCCATGAAATCAATGTCATAAGGCTAGTTAGCAGCATGATGAGTGGATTTAGATACGATGATTCTAAGTGAAATAAGTCACACAGAAAAAGACACTTATCCTAAGATATCGCTTATAGAGGGAATGTCAAAATCGCTACACTTGAACTGAATTACAAAACAGAACAGAATCACACCTTTAGAAGACACACTATGGCTGCTTAACGGGAAAGGTGAGGTGGGGTGATGCATAAAACAAGGGTTTGAAATTAGCTCAGAGACCGCTCCATAAGCCAAATATGTAATAGACAAGGCCTACTCCCTGCTCAGTGAACTGGACTCAACACCCCCTAGTCACCGCACAAGAATATATCTGACTAGTATGAATCTGAAAACCTATGTATCGATATCTCTCTGCAAGTGAATCAAGAGGGTGTAAAGCGGCATCAACACAGCAGGGAAAAGCAGCCAAGCCCGATTCTAAACATAAATTACTTTAAAAAACCCACAAAACAAAGACAGTGAAAGAGAGAGAAATTCTTACAAAATCCGTTCAGGGTCTATGATGCAACCTGGATTGACCATATCAAGACCCACAGCTGGATGAGACATAAGGCTGGACATTCTTGGGGCTGAGAGGGTTGGTGAGGTTGGGTGAGCAAATGCAGATACTTTAAAGTAACACTGCGGGGAACACACCCCATGGGTCTCAAATCTCCAGGTACAAGGGAATCTTCCTACATCAAAACATGCATGGGAAACCCAGAAGATGGTATGCCATGAGATCGGGAAAGGTTTCTAAAACGCACCTCATTTCTCCTCTCCTTGTGCTCGGGTTCGCCATTCCAGCCGCTTGACTTACCATCTCCCTACTTGGAGAATCAGCACCTTTAACCTCCTGATTGTACAGGTTGCAATTTGTCCTGAGGATGAACGGGAAGACGCGGAACCAACGAGAGACGAGCCCTAGGTGTTGGGACAGGCATAGGTCACTCCATTTTCCCATCAGGAAGAAGAATGAACCACAGGCTCAGCCTGCCCCGCAGAACCAAAATAGGGCCTGAAGCAATCCTGCGCTTTTGCGGCCAGCTCCCAAAAAAGCGAGGAGACAAATGGAGCTCAGGGGCACTGCAATTCACAAACGTGCAGAGTTATAAATGAGAACTCTCGTCCACAAATATATTGAGGGAAGGCAACGAAGAGGATTTGAAAGCAAGGCAGATTTGCAGGAAACAGATTTCAGGAGGTAGATTCGACTCGCCTTTAAAGCACATGAAAAGCGGCAAAACGTTGACAATGATGCCCTTGGCCAAAAAGGGCGTATGCGTTTTTTCCTGAATATATTCAGGAAAAAACGCATACGCCCTTTTTGGCCAACCAAGCAAGCCGGAAGGGCAAATCAGCGCTACAAAGAAGTCTCGCTTGCCCTCGGTCAAAAGGGCCATGCTGAACAAACAGTAAAAACCAGAAAAGCAGGACAGGCCATGGAGACATGGGAGCCTTGCTACGCTGATGGGCGGGATGTAAATTGCCAACAGGCACTCTGGAGAAGAGTACGGTGTGTCCTGAAACAAGTAATAAACACAGCGTAGAGAGCATAGGGCACTTCCACTCAAGGGCGTATAAATTGGGAAAACTAAAAATCAACAAGACACAGGCACCCTAAAGTTTACGGCTGCTCTGTTTCCAAGAACCTCCACTTCGGTACACCTTCAATATCCCAGGAAAGAGAAAAATGGATAAAGAAATGGTGGTACTTGGCACAATGGAATATCACTCAGCCATGAAATCAATGTCATAAGGCTATTTAGCAGCATGATGAGTGGATTTAGGTACGATGACTCTAAGTGAAATAAGTCACACAGAAAAAGACACTTATCCTAAGATATCGCTTATAGAGGGAATGTCAAAATCGCTACACTTGAACTGAATTACAAAACAGAACAGAGTCACACCTTTAGAAGACACACTATGGCTGCTTAACGGGAAAGGTGAGGTGGGGTGATGCATAAAACAAGGGTTTGAAATTAGCTCAGACACCGCTCCATAAGCCAAATATGTAATAGACAAGGCCTACTCCCTGCTCAGTGAACTGGACTCAACACCCCCTAGTCACCGCACAAGAATATATCTGACTAGTATGAATCTGAAAACCTATGTATCGATATCTCTCTGCAAGTGAATCAAGAGGGTGTAAAGCGGCATAAACACAGCAGGGAAAAGCAGCCAAACCCCATTCTAAACATACATTACTTTAAAAAACCCACAAAGCAAAGACAGTGAAAGAGAGAGAAATTCTTACAAAATCCGTTCAGGGTCTCTGATGCAACCTGGATTGACCATATCTAGACCCACAGCTGGATGAGACATAAGGCTGGACACTCTTGGGGCTGAGAGGATTGGTGAGGTTGGGTGAGCAAACGCAGATACTTTAAAGTAATACCGCGGGGTACCCACCCCATGGGTCTCAAATCTCCAGGTACAAGGGAATCTTCCTACATCAAAACATGCATGGGAAACCCAGAAGATGGTATGCCGTGAGATCGGGAAAGGTTTCTAAAACGCACCTCATTTCTCCTCTCCTTGTGCTCGGGTTCGCCATTCCAGCCGCTTGACTAACCATCTCCCTACTTGGAGAATCAGCACCTTTAACCTACTGTTTCGTCCAGGTTGCAATTTGTCCTGAGGATGAACGGGAAGACGGGGAACCAACGAAAGACTAGCCCTAGGTGTTGGGACAGGCACAGGTCACTCCATTTTCCCATCAGGAAGAAGAATGAACCACAGGCTCAGCCTGCCCCCCAGAACCAAAATAGGGCCTGAAGCAATCCTGCGCTTTTGCGGCCAGCTCCCAAAAAAGCGAGGAGACAAATGGAGCTCAGGGGCACTGCAATTCACAAACGTGCAGAGTTATAAATGAGAACTCTCGTCCACAAATATATTGAGGGAAGGCAACGAAGAGGATTTGAAAGCAAGGCAGATTTGCAGGAAACAGATTTCAGGAGGTAGATTCGACTCGCCTTTAAAGCACATGAAATGCGGCAAAACGTTGACAATGATGCCCTTGGCCAAAAAGGGCGTATGCGTTTTTTCCTGAATATATTCAGGAAAAAACGCATACGCCCTTTTTGGCCAACCAAGCAAGCCGGAAGGGCAAATCAGCGCTACAAAGAAGTCTCGCTTGCCCTCGGTCAAAAGGGCCATGCTGAACAAACAGTAAAAACCAGAAAAGCAGGACAGGCCATGGAGACATGGGAGCCTTGCTACGCTGATGGGCGGGATATAAATTGCCAACAGGCACTCTGGAGAAGAGTACGGTGTGTCCTGAAACAAGTAATAAACACAGCGTAGAGAGCATAGGGCACTTCCACTCATGGGCGTATAAATTGGGAAAACTAAAAATCAACAAGACACAGGCACCCTAAAGTTTACGGCTGCTCTGTTTCCAAGAACCTCCGCTTCGGTACACCTTCAATATCCCAGGAAAGAGAAAAATGGATAAAGAAATGGTGGTACTTGGCACAGTGGAATATCACTCAGCCATGAAATCAATGTCATAAGGCTAGTTAGCAGCATGATG
This sequence comes from Eubalaena glacialis, assembly GCF_028564815.1. NCBI lineage: Eukaryota > Metazoa > Chordata > Mammalia > Artiodactyla > Balaenidae > Eubalaena > Eubalaena glacialis. The sequence goes on along the minus strand of NW_026871751.1, from coordinate 1,577,098 downwards.
AGTGGATTTAGATACGATGATTCTAAGAGAAATAAGTCACACAGAAAAAGACACTTATCCTAAGATATCGCTTATAGAGGGAATGTCAAAATCGCTACACTTGAACTGAATTACAAAACAAAACAGAGTCACACCTTTAGAAGACACACTATGGCTGCTTAACGGGAAAGGTGAGGTGGGGTGATGCATAAAACAAGGGTTTGAAATTAGCTCAGAGACCGCTCCATAAGCCAAATATGTACTAGACAAGGCCTACTCCCTGCTCAGTGAACTGGACTCAACACCCCCTAGTCACCGCACAAGAATATATCTGACTAGTATGAATCTGAAAACCTATGTATCGATATCTCTCTGCAAGTGAATCAAGAGGGTGTAAAGCGGCATCAACACAGCAGGGAAAAGCAGCCAAGCCCGATTCTAAACATAAATTACTTTAAAAAACCCACAAAACAAAGACAGTGAAAGAGAGAGAAATTCTTACAAAATCCGTTCAGGGTCTATGATGCAACCTGGATTGACCATATCAAGACCCACAGCTGGATGAGACATAAGGCTGGACATTCTTGGGGCTGAGAGGGTTGGTGAGGTTGGGTGAGCAAATGCAGATACTTTAAAGTAACACTGCGGGGAACACACCCCATGGGTCTCAAATCTCCAGGTACAAGGGAATCTTCCTACATCAAAACATGCATGGGAAACCCAGAAGATGGTATGCCATGAGATCGGGAAAGGTTTCTAAAACGCACCTCATTTCTCCTCTCCTTGTGCTCGGGTTCGCCATTCCAGCCGCTTGACTAACCATCTCCCTACTTGGAGAATCAGCACCTTTAACCTCCTGATTGTACAGGTTGCAATTTGTCCTGAGGATGAACGGGAAGACGCGGAACCAACGAGAGACGAGCCCTAGGTGTTGGGACAGGCATAGGTCACTCCATTTTCCCATCAGGAAGAAGAATGAACCACAGGCTCAGCCTGCCCCGCAGAACCAAAATAGGGCCTGAAGCAATCCTGCGCTTTTGCGGCCAGCTCCCAAAAAAGCGAGGAGACAAATGGAGCTCAGGGGCACTGCAATTCACAAACGTGCAGAGTTATAAATGAGAACTCTCGTCCACAAATATATTGAGGGAAGGCAACGAAGAGGATTTGAAAGCAAGGCAGATTTGCAGGAAACAGATTTCAGGAGGTAGATTCGACTCGCCTTTAAAGCACATGAAAAGCGGCAAAACGTTGACAATGATGCCCTTGGCCAAAAAGGGCGTATGCGTTTTTTCCTGAATATATTCAGGAAAAAACGCATACGCCCTTTTTGGCCAACCAAGCAAGCCGGAAGGGCAAATCAGCGCTACAAAGAAGTCTCGCTTGCCCTCGGTCAAAAGGGCCATGCTGAACAAACAGTAAAAACCAGAAAAGCAGGACAGGCCATGGAGACATGGGAGCCTTGCTACGCTGATGGGCGGGATGTAAATTGCCAACAGGCACTCTGGAGAAGAGTACGGTGTGTCCTGAAACAAGTAATAAACACAGCGTAGAGAGCATAGGGCACTTCCACTCAAGGGCGTATAAATTGGGAAAACTAAAAATCAACAAGACACAGGCACCCTAAAGTTTACGGCTGCTCTGTTTCCAAGAACCTCCACTTCGGTACACCTTCAATATCCCAGGAAAGAGAAAAATGGATAAAGAAATGGTGGTACTTGGCACAATGGAATATCACTCAGCCATGAAATCAATGTCATAAGGCTATTTAGCAGCATGATGAGTGGATTTAGGTACGATGACTCTAAGTGAAATAAGTCACACAGAAAAAGACACTTATCCTAAGATATCGCTTATAGAGGGAATGTCAAAATCGCTACACTTGAACTGAATTACAAAACAGAACAGAGTCACACCTTTAGAAGACACACTATGGCTGCTTAACGGGAAAGGTGAGGTGGGGTGATGCATAAAACAAGGGTTTGAAATTAGCTCAGACACCGCTCCATAAGCCAAATATGTAATAGACAAGGCCTACTCCCTGCTCAGTGAACTGGACTCAACACCCCCTAGTCACCGCACAAGAATATATCTGACTAGTATGAATCTGAAAACCTATGTATCGATATCTCTCTGCAAGTGAATCAAGAGGGTGTAAAGCGGCATAAACACAGCAGGGAAAAGCAGCCAAACCCCATTCTAAACATACATTACTTTAAAAAACCCACAAAGCAAAGACAGTGAAAGAGAGAGAAATTCTTACAAAATCCGTTCAGGGTCTCTGATGCAACCTGGATTGACCATATCTAGACCCACAGCTGGATGAGACATAAGGCTGGACACTCTTGGGGCTGAGAGGATTGGTGAGGTTGGGTGAGCAAACGCAGATACTTTAAAGTAATACCGCGGGGTACCCACCCCATGGGTCTCAAATCTCCAGGTACAAGGGAATCTTCCTACATCAAAACATGCATGGGAAACCCAGAAGATGGTATGCCGTGAGATCGGGAAAGGTTTCTAAAACGCACCTCATTTCTCCTCTCCTTGTGCTCGGGTTCGCCATTCCAGCCGCTTGACTAACCATCTCCCTACTTGGAGAATCAGCACCTTTAACCTACTGTTTCGTCCAGGTTGCAATTTGTCCTGAGGATGAACGGGAAGACGGGGAACCAACGAAAGACTAGCCCTAGGTGTTGGGACAGGCACAGGTCACTCCATTTTCCCATCAGGAAGAAGAATGAACCACAGGCTCAGCCTGCCCCCCAGAACCAAAATAGGGCCTGAAGCAATCCTGCGCTTTTGCGGCCAGCTCCCAAAAAAGCGAGGAGACAAATGGAGCTCAGGGGCACTGCAATTCACAAACGTGCAGAGTTATAAATGAGAACTCTCGTCCACAAATATATTGAGGGAAGGCAACGAAGAGGATTTGAAAGCAAGGCAGATTTGCAGGAAACAGATTTCAGGAGGTAGATTCGACTCGCCTTTAAAGCACATGAAATGCGGCAAAACGTTGACAATGATGCCCTTGGCCAAAAAGGGCGTATGCGTTTTTTCCTGAATATATTCAGGAAAAAACGCATACGCCCTTTTTGGCCAACCAAGCAAGCCGGAAGGGCAAATCAGCGCTACAAAGAAGTCTCGCTTGCCCTCGGTCAAAAGGGCCATGCTGAACAAACAGTAAAAACCAGAAAAGCAGGACAGGCCATGGAGACATGGGAGCCTTGCTACGCTGATGGGCGGGATATAAATTGCCAACAGGCACTCTGGAGAAGAGTACGGTGTGTCCTGAAACAAGTAATAAACACAGCGTAGAGAGCATAGGGCACTTCCACTCATGGGCGTATAAATTGGGAAAACTAAAAATCAACAAGACACAGGCACCCTAAAGTTTACGGCTGCTCTGTTTCCAAGAACCTCCGCTTCGGTACACCTTCAATATCCCAGGAAAGAGAAAAATGGATAAAGAAATGGTGGTACTTGGCACAGTGGAATATCACTCAGCCATGAAATCAATGTCATAAGGCTAGTTAGCAGCATGATGAGTGGATTTAGATACGATGATTCTAAGAGAAATAAGTCACACAGAAAAAGACACTTATCCTAAGATATCGCTTATAGAGGGAATGTCAAAATCGCTACACTTGAACTGAATTACAAAACAAAACAGAGTCACACCTTTAGAAGACACACTATGGCTGCTTAACGGGAAAGGTGAGGTGGGGTGATGCATAAAACAAGGGTTTGAAATTAGCTCAGAGACCGCTCCATAAGCCAAATATGTACTAGACAAGGCCTACTCCCTGCTCAGTGAACTGGACTCAACACCCCCTAGTCACCGCACAAGAATATATCTGACTAGTATGAATCTGAAAACCTATGTATCGATATCTCTCTGCAAGTGAATCAAGAGGGTGTAAAGCGGCATAAACACAGCAGGGAAAAGCAGCCAAACCCCATTCTAAACATACATTACTTTAAAAAACCCACAAAGCAAAGACAGTGAAAGAGAGAGAAATTCTTACAAAATCCGTTCAGGGTCTCTGATGCAACTTGGATTGACCATATCTAGACCCACAGCTGGATGAGACATAAGGCTGGACACTCTTGGGGCTGAGAGGATTGGTGAGGTTGGGTGACCAAACCCAGATACTTTAAAGTAACACCGCGGGGTACACACCCCATGGGTCTCAAATCTCCAGGTACAAGGGCATCTTCCTACATCAAAACTTGCATGGGAAACCCAGAAGATGGTATGCCGTGAGATCGGGAAAGGTTTCTAAAACGCACCTCATTTCTCCTCTCCTTGTGCTCGGGTTCGCCATTCCAGCCGCTTGACTAACCATCTCCCTACTTGGAGAATCAGCACCTTTAACCTACTGTTTCGTCCAGGTTGCAATTTGTCCTGAGGATGAACGGGAAGACGGGGAACCAACGAAAGACTAGCCCTAGGTGTTGGGACAGGCACAGGTCACTCCATTTTCCCATCAGGAAGAAGAATGAACCACAGGCTCAGCCTGCCCCCCAGAACCAAAATAGGGCCTGAAGCAATCCTGCGCTTTTGCGGCCAGCTCCCACAAAAGCGAGGAGACAAATGGAGCTCAGGGGCACTGCAATTCACAAACGTGCAGAGTTATAAATGAGAACTCTCGTCCACAAATATATTGAGGGAAGGCAACGAAGAGGATTTGAAAGCAAGGCAGATTTGCAGGAAACAGATTTCAGGAGGTAGATTCGACTCGCCTTTAAAGCACATGAAAAGCGGCAAAACGTTGACAATGATGCCCTTGGCCAAAAAGGGCGTATGCGTTTTTTCCTGAATATATTCAGGAAAAAACGCATACGCCCTTTTTGGCCAACCAAGCAAGCCGGAAGGGCAAATCAGCGCTACAAAGAAGTCTCGCTTGCCCTCGGTCAAAAGGGCCATGCTGAACAAAGTGTAAAAACCAGAAAAGCAGGACAGGCCATGGAGACATGGGAGCCTTGCTACGCTGATGGGCGGGATGTAAATTGCCAACAGGCAATCTGGAGAAGAGTACGGTGTGTCCTGAAACAAGTAATAAACACAGCGTAGAGAGCATAGGGCACTTCCACTCATGGGCGTATAAATTGGGAAAACTAAAAATCAACAAGACACAGGCACCCTAAAGTTTACGGCTGCTCTGTTGCCAAGAACCTCCGCTTCGGTACACCTTCAATATCCCAGGAAAGAGAAAAATGGATAAACAAATGGTGGTACTTGGCACAATGCAATATCACTCAGCCATGAAATCAATGTCATAAGGCTAGTTAGCAGCATGATGAGTGGATTTAGGTACGATGATTCTAAGTGAAATAAGTCACACAGAAAAAGGCACTTATCCTAAGATATCGCTTATAGAGGGAATGTCAAAATCGCTACACTTGAACTGAATTACCAAACAGAACAGAGTCACACCTTTAGAAGACACACTATGTCTGCTTAACTGGAAAGGTGAGGTGGGGTGATGCATAAAACAAGGGTTTGAAATTAGCTCAGACACCGCTCCATAAGCCAAATATGTACTAGACAAGGCCTACTCCCTGCTCAGTGAACTGGACTCAACACCCCCTAGTCACCGCACAAGAATATATCTAACTAGTATGAATCTGAAAACCTATGTATGGATATCTCTCTGCAAGTGAATCAAGAGGGTGTAAAGCGGCATCAATACAGCAGGGAAAAGCAGCCAAACCCGATTCTAAACATAAATTACTTAAAAAACCCACAAAACAAAGACAGTGAAAGAGATAGAAATTCTTACAAAATCCGTTCAGGGTCTATGATGCAACCTGGATTGACCATATCTAGACCCACAGCTGGATGAGACATAAGGCTGGACACTCTTGGGGCTGAGAGGATTGGTGAGGTTGGGTGAGCAAACGCAGATACTTTAAAGTAACACTGCGGGGAACACACCCCATGGGTCTCAAATCTCCAGGTACAAGGGCATCTTCCTACATCAAAACATGCATGGGAAACCCAGAAGATGGTATGCCATGAGATCGGGAAAGGTTTCTAAAACGCACCTCATTTCTCCTCTCCTTGTGCTCGGGTTCACCATTCCAGCTGATTGATTAACCATCTCCCTATTTGGAGAATGAGCACCTTTAACCTCCTGATTGTACAGGTTGCAATTTGTCCTGAGGATGAACGGGAAGACGGGGAACCAACGAGAGACTAGCCCTAGGTGTTGGGACAGGCACAGGTCACTCCATTTTCCCATCAGGAAGAAGAATGAACCACAGGCTCAGCCTGCCCCCCAGAACCAAAATAGGGCCTGAAGCAATCCTGCGCTTTTGCGGCCAGCTCCCAAGAAAGCGAGGAGACAAATGGAGCTCAGGGGCACTGCAATTCACAAACGTGCAGAGTTATAAATGAGATCTCTCGTCCACAAATATATTGAAGGAAGGCAACGAAGAGGATTTGAAAGCAAGGCAGATTTGCAGGAAACAGATTTCAGGAGGTAGATTCGACTCGCCTTTAAAGCACATGAAAAGCGGCAAAACGTTGACAATGACGCCCTTGGCCAAAAAGGGCGTATGCGTTTTTTCCTGAATATATTCAGGAAAAAACGCATACGCCCTTTTTGGCCAACCAAGCAAGCCGGAAGGGCAAATCAGCGCTACAAAGAAGTCTCGCTTGCCCTCGGTCAAAAGGGCCATGCTGAACAAAGTGTAAAAACCAGAAAAGCAGGACAGGCCATGGAGACATGGGAGCCTTGCTACGCTGATGGGCGGGATGTAAATTGCCAACAGGCACTCTGGAGAAGAGTACGGTGTGTCCTGAAACAAGTAATAAACACAGCGTAGAGAGCATAGGGCACTTCCACTCATGGGCGTATAAATTGGGAAAACTAAAAGTCAACAAGACACAGGCACCCCAAACTTTACGGCTGCTCTGTTGCCAAGAACCTCCGCTTCGGTACACCTTCAATATCCCAGGAAAGAGAAAAATGGATAAAGAAATGGTGGTACTTGGCACAATGGAATATCACTCAGCCATGAATTCAATGACATAAGGCTAGTTAGCAGCACGATGAGTGGATTTAGGTACAATGATTCTAAGTGAAATAAGTCACACAGAAAAAGGCCCTTATCCTAAGATATCGCTTCTAGAGGGAATGTCAAAATCGCTACACTTGAACTGAATTACAAAACAGAACAGAGTCACACCTTTAGAAGACACACTATGGCTGCTTAACGGGAAAGGTGAGGTGGGGTGATGCATAAAACAAGGGTTTGAAATTAGCTCAGACACCGCTCCATAAGCCAAATATGTAATAGACAAGGCCTACTCCCTGCTCAGTGTACTGGACTCAACACCCCCTAGTCACCGCACAAGAATATATCTGACTAGTATGAATCTGAAAACCTATGTATTGATATCTCTCTGCAAGTGAATCAAGAGGGTGTAAAGCGGCATAAACACAGCAGGGAAAAGCGGCCAAACCCCATTCTAAACATACATTACTTTAAAAAACCCACAAAGCAAAGACAGTGAAAGAGAGAGAAATTCTTACAAAATCCGTTCAGGGTCTCTGATGCAACCTGGATTGACCATATCTAGACCCACAGCTGGATGAGACATAAGGCTGGACACTCTTGGGGCTGAGAGGATTGGTGAGGTTGGGTGAGCAAACGCAGATAATTTAAAGTAACACTGCGGGGAACACACCCCATGGGTCTCAAATCTCCAGGTACAAGGGCATCTTTTTACATCAAAACATGCATGGGAAACCCAGAAGATGGTATGCCGTGAGATCGGGAAAGGTTTCTAAAACGCACCTCATTTCTCCTCTCCTTGTGCTCGGGTTCGCCATTCCAGCCGCTTGACTAACCATCTCCCTACTTGGAGAATCAGCACCTTTAACCTCCTGTTTCGTCCAGGTTGCAATTTGTCCTGAGGATGAACGGGAAGACGGGGAACCAACGAGAGACTAGCCCTAGGTGTTGGGACAGGCACAGGTCACTCCATTTTCCCATCAGGAAGAAGAATGAACCACAGGCTCAGCCTGCCCCCCAAAACCAAAATAGGGCCTGAAGCAATCCTGCGCTTTTGTGGCCAGCTCCCAAAAAAGCGAGGAGACTAATGGAGCTCAGGGGCACTGCAATTCACAAACGTGCAGAGTTATAAATGAGAACTCTCGTCCACAAATATATTGAGGGAAGGCAACGAAGAGGATTTGAAAGCAAGGCAGATTTGCAGGAAACAGATTTCAGGAGGTAGATTCGACTCGCCTTGAAAGCACATGAAAAGTGGCAAAACGTTGACAATGATGCCCTTGGTCAAAAAGGGCGTATGCGTTTTTTCCTGAATATATTCAGGAAAAAACGCATACGCCCTTTTTGACAAACCAAGCAAGCCGGAAGGGCAAATCAGCGCTACAAAGAAGTCTCGCTTGCCCTCGGTCAAAAGGCCATGCTGAACAAAGTGTAAAAAGCAGAAAAGCTGGACAGGCCATGGAGACATGGGAGCCTTGCTACGCTGATGGGCAGGATGTAAATTGCCAACAGGCACTCTAGAGAAGAGTACGGTGTGTCCTGAAACAAATAATAAACACAGCGTACTGAGCATAGGGCACTTCCACTCATGGGCGTATAAATTGGGAAAACTAAAAATCAACAAGACACAGGCACCCTAAAGTTTACGGCTGCTCTGTTGCCAAGAACCTCCGCTTCGGTACACCTTCAATATCCCAGGAAAGAGAAAAATGGATAAAGAAATGGTGGTACTTGGCACAATGGAATATCACTCAGCCATGAAATCAATGTCATAAGACTAGGTAGCAGCATGATTAGTGGATTTAGGTACGATGATTCTAAGTGAAATAAGTCACACAGAAAAAGGCACTTATCCTAAGATATCGCTTATAGAGGGAATGTCAAAATCGCTACACTTGAACTGAATTACCAAACAGAACAGAGTCACACCTTTAGAAGACACACTATGTCTGCTTAACTGGAAAGGTGAGGTGGGGTGATGCATAAAACAAGGGTTTGAAATTAGCTCAGACACCGCTCCATAAGCCAAATATGTACTAGACAAGGCCTACTCCCTGCTCAGTGAACTGGACTCAACACCCCTTAGTCACCGCACAAGAATATATCTGACTAGTATGAATCTGAAAACCTATGTATCGACATCTCTCTGCAAGTGAATCAAGAGGGTGTAAAGCGGCATAAACACAGCAGGGAAAAGCAGCCAAACCCCATTCTAAACATACATTACTTTAAAAAACCCACAAAGCAAAGACAGTGAAAGAGAGAGAAATTCTTACAAAATCCGTTCAGCGTCTCTGATGCAACCTGGATTGACCATATCTAGACCCACAGCTGGATGAGACATAAGGCTGGACACTCTTGGGGCTGAGAGGATTGGTGAGGTTGGGTGAGCAAATGCAGATACTTTAAAGTAATACCGCGGGGTACCCACCACATGGGTCTCAAATCTCCAGGTACAAGGGAATCTTCCTACATCAAAACATGCATGGGAAGCCCAGAAGATGGTATGCCATTAGATCGGGAAAGGTTTCTAAAACGCACCTCATTTCTCCTCTCCTTGTGCTCGGGTTCACCATTCCAGCCCCTTGACTAACCATCTCCCTAATTGGAGAATCAGCACCTTTAACCTACTGTTTCGTCCAGGTTGCAATTTGTCCTGAAGATGAAGGGGAAGACGGGGAACCAACGAAAGACTAGCCCTAGGTGTTGGGACAGGCACAGGTCACTCCATTTTCCCATCAGGAAGAAGAATGAACCACAGGCTCAGCCTGCCCCCCAGAACCAAAATAGGGCCTGAAGCAATCCTGCGCTTTTGCGGCCAGCTCCCATAAAAGCGAGGAGACAAATGGAGCTCAGGGGCACTGCAATTCACAAACGTGCAGAGTTATAAATGAGAACTCTCGTCCACAAATATATTGAGGGAAGGCAACGAAGAGGATTTGAAAGCAAGGCAGATTTGCAGGAAACAGATTTCAGGAGGTAGATTCAACTCGCCTTTAAAGCACATGAAAAGTGGCAAAACGTTGACAATGATGCCCTTGGCCAAAAAGGGCGTATGCGTTTTTTCCTGAATATATTCAGGAAAAAACGCATACGCCCTTTTTGGCCAACCAAGCAAGCCGGAAGGGCAAATCAGCGCTACAAAGAAGTCTCGCTTGCCCTCGGTCAAAACGGCCATGCTGAACAAAGTGGAAAAACCAGAAAAGCAGGACAGGCCATGGAGACAAGGGAGCCTTGCTACGCTGATGGGCGGGATGTAAATTGCCAACAGGCACTCTGGAGAAGAGTACGGTGTGTCCTGAAACAAGTAATAAACACAGCTTAGAGAGCATAGGGCACTCCCACTCATGGGCGTATAAATTGTGAAAACTAAAAATCAACAAGACACAGGCACCCTAAAGTTTACGGCTGCTCTGTTGCCAAGAACCTCCGCTTCGGTACACCTTCAATATACCAGGAAAGAGAAAAGTGGATAAAGAAATGGTGGTACTTGGCACAATGGAATATCACTCAGCCATGAAATCAATGTCATAAGGCTAGTTAGCAGCATGATGAGTGGATTTAGGTACGATGATTCTAAGTGAAATAAGTCACACAGAAAAAGACACTTATCCTAAGATATCGCTTATAGAGGGAATGTCAAAATCGCTACACTTGAACTGAATTACAAAACAGAACAGAGTCACACCTTTAGAAGACACACTATGGCTGCTTAACCGGAAAGGTGAGGTGGTGTGATGCATAAAACAAGGGTTTGAAATTAGCTCAGAGACCGCTCCATAAGCCAAATATGTAATAGACAAGGCCTACTCCCTGCTCAGTGAACTGGACTCAACACACCCTAGTCACCACACAAGAATATATCTGAGTAGTAAGAATCTGAAAACCTATGTATCGATATCTCTCTGCAAGTGAATCAAGAGGGTGTAAAGCGGCATCAACACAGCAGGGAAAAGCAGCCAAGCCCGATTCTAAACATAACTTACTTTAAAAAACCCACAAAACAAAGACAGTGAAAGAGAGAGAAATTCTTACAAAATCCGTTTAGGGTCTATGATGCAACCTGGATTGACCATATCTAGACCCACAGCTGGATGAGACATAAGGCTGGACACTCTTGAGGCTGAGAGGATTGGTGAGGTTGGGTGAGCAAATGCAGATACTTTAAATTAATACTGCGGGGTACCCACCCCATGGGTCTCAAATCTCCAGGTACAAGGGAATCTTCCTACATCAAAACATGCATGGGAAACCCAGAAGATGGTATGCCGTGAGATCGGGAAAAGTTTCTAAAACGCACCTCATTTCTCCTCTCCTTGTGCTCGGGTTCGCCATTCCAGCCGCTTGACTAACCATCTCCCTACTTGGAGAATCAGCACCTTTAACCTCCTGTTTCGTACAGGTTGCAGTTTGTCCTGAAGATGAACGGGAAGACGGGGAACCAACGAGAGACTAGCCCTAGGTGTTGGGACAGGCACAGGTCACTCCATTTTCCCATCAGGAAGAAGAATGAACCACAGGCTCAGCCTGCCCCCCAGAACCAAAATAGGGCCTGAAGCAATCCTGCGCTTTTGCGGCCAGCTCCCAAAAAAGCGAGGAGACAAATGGAGCTCAGGGGCACTGCAATTCACAAACGTGCAGAGTTATAAATGAGAACTCTCGTCCACAAATATATTGAGGGAAGGCAACGAAGAGGATTTGAAAGCAAGGCAGATTTGCAGGAAACAGATTTCAGGAGGTAGATTCGACTCGCCTTTAAAGCACATGAAAAGTGACAAAACGTTGACAATGATGCCCTTGGCCAAAAAGGGCGTATGCGTTTTTTCCTGAATATATTCAGGAAAAAACGCATACGCCCTTTTTGGCCAACCAAGCAAGCCGGAAGTGCAAATCAGCGCTACAAAGAAGTCTCGCTTGCCCTCGGTCAAAAGGGCCATGCTGAACAAACTGTAAAAACCAGAAAAGCAAGACAGGCCATGGAGACCTGGGAGCCTTGCTACGCTGATGGGCGGGATGTAAATTGCCAACAGGCACTCTGGAGAAGAGTACGGTGTGTCCTGAAACAAGTAATAAACACAGCGTAGAGAGCATAGGGCACTTCCACTCATGGGCGTATAAATTGGGAAAACTAAAAATCAACAAGACACAGGCACCCTAAAGTTTACGGCTGCTCTGTTTCCAAGAACCTCCACTTCGGTACACCTTCAATATCCCAGGAAAGAGAAAAATGGATAAAGAAATGGTGGTACTTGGCACAATGGAATATCACTCAGCCATGAAATCAATGTCATAAGGCTAGTTAGCAGCATGATGAGTGGATTTAGGTACGATGATTCTAAGTGAAATAACTCACACAGAAAAAGGCACTTATCCTAAGATATCGCTTATAGAGGGAATGTCAAAATCGCTACACTTGAACTGAATTACAAACAGAACAGAGTCACACCTTTAGAAGACACACTATGGCTGCTTAACGGGAAAGGTGAGGTGGGGTGATGCATAAAACAAGGGTTTGAAATTAGCTCAGACACCGCTCCATAAGCCAAATATGTAATAGACAAGGCCTACTCCCTGCTCAGTGAACTGGACTCAACACCCCCTAGTCACCGCACAAGAATATATCTGACTAGTATGAATCTGAAAACCTATGTATCGATATCTCTCTGCAAGTGAATCAAGAGGGTGTAAAGCGGCATCAACACAGCAGGGAAAAGCAGCCAAACCCCATTCTAAACATAAATTACTTTAAAAAACGCACAAAACAAAGACAGTGAAAGAGAGAGAAATTCTTACAAAATCCGTTCAGGGTCTCTGATGCAACCTGGATTGACCATATCTAGACCCACAGCTGGATGAGACATAAGGCTGGACACTCTTGGGGCTGAGAGGATTGGTGAGGTTGGGTGAGCAAACGCAGATACTTTAAAGTAAAACTGCGGGGAACACACCCCATGGGTCTCAAATCTCCTGGTACAAGGGCATCTTCCTACATCAAAACATGCATGGGAAACCCAGAAGATGGTATGCCATGAGATCGGGAAAGGTTTCTAAAACGCACCTCATTTCTCCTCTCCTTGTGCTCGGGTTCGCCATTCCAGCTGCTTCACCAACCATCTCCCTACTTGGAGAATCAGCACCTTTAACCTCCTGATTGTACAGGTTGCAATTTGTCCTGAGGATGAACGGGAAGACGCGGAAGCAACGAGAGACGAGCCCTAGGTGCTGGGACAGGCGTAGGTCACTCCATTTTCCCATCAGGAAGAAGAATGAACCACAGGCTCAGCCTGCCCCCCAGAACCAAAATAGGGCCTGAAGCAATCCTGCGCTTTTGCGGCCAGCTCCCAAAAAAGCGAGGAGACAAATGGAGCTCAGGGGCACTGCAATTCACAAACGTGCAGAGTTATAAATGAGAACTCTCGTCCACAAATATATTGAGGGAAGGCAACGAAGAGGATTTGAAAGCAAGGCAGATTTGCAGGAAACAGATTTCAGGAGGTAGATTCGACTCGCCTTTAAAGCACATGAAAAGCGGCAAAACGTTGACAATGATGCCCTTGGCCAAAAAGGGCGTATGCGTTTTTTCCTGAATATATTCAGGAAAAAACGCATACGCCCTTTTTGGCCAACCAAGCAAGCCGGAAGGGCAAATCAGCGCTACAAAGAAGTCTCGCTTGCCCTCGGTCAAAAGGGCCATGCTGAACAAAGTGTAAAAACCAGAAAAGCAGGACAGGCCATGGAGACATGGGAGCCTTGCTACGCTGATGGGCGGGATGTAAATTGCCAACAGGCACTCTGGAGAAGAGTACGGTGTGTCCTGAAACAAGTAATAAACACAGTGTAGAGAGCATAGGGCACTTCCACTCATGGGCGTATAAATTGGGAAAATTAAATATCAACAAGACACAGGCACCCCAAACTTTACGGCTGCTCTGTTGCCAAGAACCTCCACTTCGGTACACCTTCAATATCCCAGGAAAGAGAAAAATGGATAAAGAAATGGTGGTACTTGGCACAATGGAATATCACTCAGCCATGAAATCAATGTCATAAGGCTAGTTAGCAGCATGATGAGTGGATTTAGGTACGATGATTCTAAGTGAAATAAGTCACACAGAAAAAGGCACTTATCCTAAGATATCGCTTATAGAGGGAATGTCAACATCGCTAAACTTGAACTGAATTACAAAACAGAACAGAGGCACACCTTTAGAAGACACACTATGGCTGCTTAACCGGAAAGGTGAGGTGGGGTGATGCATAAAACAAGGGTTTGAAATTAGCTCAGACACAGCTCCATAAGCCAAATATGTAATAGACAAGGCCTACTCCCTGCTCAGTAAACTGGACTCAACACCCCCTAGTCACCGCACAAGATTATATCTGATTAGTATGAATCTGAAAACCTATGTATCGATATCTCTCTGCAAGTGAATCAAGAGGGTGTAAAGCGGCATAAACACAGCAGGGAAAAGCAGCCAAACCCCATTCTAAACATACATTACTTTAAAAAACCCACAAAGCAAAGACAGTGAAAGAGAGAGAAATTCTTACAAAATCCGTTCAGGGTCTCTGATGCAACCTGGATTGACCATATCTAGACCCACAGCTGGATGAGACATAAGGCTGGACACTCTTGGGGCTGAGAGGATTGGTGAGGTCGGGTGAGCAAATGCAGATACTTTAAAGTAACACCGCGGGGTACCCACCCCATGGGTCTCAAATCTCCAGGTACAAGGGAATCTTCCTACATCAAAACATGCATGGGAAACCCAGAAGATGGTATGCCATGAGATCGGGAAAGGTTTCTAAAACGCACCTCATTTCTCCTTTCCTTGTGCTCGGGTTCGCCATTCCAGCCACTTGACTAACCATCTCCCTAATTGGAGAATCAGCACCTTTAACCTACTGTTTCGTCCAGGTTGCAATTTGTCCTGAGGATGAAGGGGAAAACGGGGAACCAACGAAAGACTAGCCCTAGGTGTTGGGACAGGCACAGGTCACTCCATTTTCCCATCAGGAAGAAGAATGAACCACAGGCTCAGCCTGCCCCCCAGAACCAAAATAGGGCCTGAAGCAATCCTGCGCTTTTGCGGCCAGCTCCCAAAAAAGCGAGGAGACAAATGGAGCTCAGGGGCACTGCAATTCACAAACGTGCAGAGTTATAAATGAGAACTCTCGTCCACAAATATATTGAGGGAAGGCAACGAAGAGGATTTGAAAGCAAGGCAGATTTGCAGGAAACAGATTTCAGGAGGTAGATTCAACTCGCCTTTAAAGCACATGAAAAGTGGCAAAACGTTGACAATGATGCCCTTGGCCAAAAAGGGCGTATGCGTTTTTTCCTGAATATATTCAGGAAAAAACGCATACGCCCTTTTTGGCCAACCAAGCAAGCCGGAAGGGCAAATCAGCGCTACAAAGAAGTCTCGCTTGCCCTCGGTCAAAAGGGCCATGCTGAACAAAGTGGAAAAACCAGAAAAGCAGGACAGGCCATGGAGACAAGGGAGCCTTGCTACGCTGATGGGCGGGATGTAAATTGCCAACAGGCACTCTGGAGAAGAGTACGGTGTGTCCTGAAACAAGTAATAAACACAGCTTAGAGAGCATAGGGCACTCCCACTCATGGGCGTATAAATTGTGAAAACTAAAAATCAACAAGACACAGGCACCCTAAAGTTTACGGCTGCTCTGTTTCCAAGAACCTCCGCTTCGGTACACCTTCAATATACCAGGAAAGAGAAAAGTGGATAAAGAAATGGTGGTACTTGGCACAATGGAATATCACTCAGCCATGAAATCAATGTCATAAGGCTAGTTAGCAGCATGATGAGTGGATTTAGGTACGATGATTCTAAGTGAAATAAGTCACACAGAAAAAGACACTTATCCTAAGATATCGCTTATAGAGGGAATGTCAAAATCGCTACACTTGAACTGAATTACAAAACAGAACAGAGTCACACCTTTAGAAGACACACTATGGCTGCTTAACCGGAAAGGTGAGGTGGGGTGATGCATAAAACAAGGGTTTGAAATTAGCTCAGACACCGCTCCATAAGCCAAATATGTAATAGACAAGGCCTACTCCCTGCTCAGTGAACTGGACTCAACACACCCTAGTCACCACACAAGAATATATCTGAGTAGTAAGAATCTGAAAACCTATGTATCGATATCTCTCTGCAAGTGAATCAAGAGGGTGTAAAGCGGCATCAACACAGCAGGGAAAAGCAGCCAAGCCCGATTCTAAACATAACTTACTTTAAAAAACCCACAAAACAAAGACAGTGAAAGAGAGAGAAATTCTTACAAAATCCGTTTAGGGTCTATGATGAAACCTGGATTGACCATATCTAGACCCACAGCTGGATGAGACATAAGGCTGGACACTCTTGAGGCTCAGAGGATTGGTGAGGTTGGGTGAGCAAATGCAGATACTTTAAAGTAATACTGCGGGGTACCCACCCCATGGGTCTCAAATCTCCAGGTACAAGGGCATCTTCCTACATCAAAACATGCATGGGAAACCCAGAAGATGGTATGCCGTGAGATCGGGAAAAGTTTCTAAAACGCACCTCATTTCTCCTCTCCTTGTGCTCGGGTTCGCCATTCCAGCCGCTTGACTAACCATCTCCCTACTTGGAGAATCAGCACCTTTAACCTCCTGTTTCGTACAGGTTGCAGTTTGTCCTGAAGATGAACGGGAAGACGGGGAACCAACGAGAGACTAGCCCTAGGTTTTGGGACAGGCACAGGTCACTCCATTTTCCCATCAGGAAGAAGAATGAACCACAGGCTCAGCCTGCCCCCCAGAACCAAAATAGGGCCTGAAGCAATCCTGCGCTTTTGCGGCCAGCTCCCAAAAAAGCGAGGAGACAAATGGAGCTCAGGGGCACTGCAATTCACAAACGTGCAGAGTTATAAATGAGATCTCTCGTCCACAAATATATTGAGGGAAGGCAACGAAGAGGATTTGAAAGCAAGGCAGATTTGCAGGAAACAGATTTCAGGAGGTAGATTCGACTCGCCTTTAAAGCACATGAAAAGTGACAAAACGTTGACAATGATGCCCTTGGCCAAAAAGGGCGTATGCGTTTTTTCCTGAATATATTCAGGAAAAAACGCATACGCCCTTTTTGGCCAACCAAGCAAGCCGGAAGGGCAAATCAGCGCTACAAAGAAGTCTCGCTTGCCCTCGGTCAAAAGGGCCATGCTGAACAAACTGTAAAAACCAGAAAAGCAAGACAGGCCATGGAGACATGGGAGCCTTGCTACGCTGATGGGCGGGATGTAAATTGCCAACAGGCACTCTGGAGAAGAGTACGGTGTGTCCTGAAACAAGTAATAAACACAGCGTAGAGAGCATAGGGCACTTCCACTCATGGGCGTATAAATTGGGAAAACTAAAAATCAACAAGACACAGGCACCCTAAAGTTTACGGCTGCTCTGTTGCCAAGAACCTCCGCTTCGGTACACCTTCAATATCCCAGGAAAGAGAAAAATGGATAAAGAAATGGTGGTACTTGGCACAATGCAATATCACTCAGCCATGAAATCAATGTCATAAGGCTAGTTAGCAGCATGATGAGTGGATTTAGGTACGATGATTCTAAGTGAAATAACTCACACAGAAAAAGGCACTTATCCTAAGATATCGCTTATAGAGGGAATGTCAAAATCGCTACACTTGAACTGAATTACAAACAGAACAGAGTCACACCTTTAGAAGACACACTATGGCTGCTTAACGGGAAAGGTGAGGTGGGGTGATGCATAAAACAAGGGTTTGGAATTAGCTCAGACACCGCTCCATAAGCCAAATATGTAATAGACAAGGCCTACTCCCTGCTCAGTGAACTGGACTCAACACCCCCTAGTCACCGCACAAGAATATATCTGACTAGTATGAATCTGAAAACCTATGTATCGATATCTCTCTGCAAGTGAATCAAGAGGGTGTAAAGCGGCATCAACACAGCAGGGAAAAGCAGCCAAACCCCATTCTAAACATAAATTACTTTAAAAAACCCACAAAACAAAGACAGTGAAAGAGAGAGAAATTCTTACAAAATCCGTTAAGGGTCTCTGATGCAACCTGGATTGACCATATCTAGACCCACAGCTGGATGAGACATAAGGCTGGACACTCTTGGGGCTGAGAGGATTGGTGTGGTTGGGTGAGCAAACGCAGATACTTTAAAGTAAAACTGCGGGAAACACACCCCATGGGTCTCAAATCTCCTGGTACAAGGGCATCTTCCTACATCAAAACATGCATGGGAAACCCAGAAGATGGTATGCCATGAGATCGGGAAAGGTTTCTAAAACGCACCTCATTTCTCCTCTCCTTGTGCTCGGGTTCGCCATTCCAGCTGCTTGACCAACCATCTCCCTACTTGGAGAATCAGCACCTTTAACCTCCTGATTTTACAGGTTGCAATTTGTCCTGAGGATGAACGGGAAGACGCGGAAGCAACGAGAGACGAGCCCTAGGTGCTGGGACAGGCGTAGGTCACTCCATTTTCCCATCAGGAAGAAGAATGAACCACAGGCTCAGCCTGCCCCCCAGAACCAAAATAGGGCCTGAAGCAATCCTGCGCTTTTGCGGCCAGCTCCCAAAAAAGCGAGGAGACAAATGGAGCTCAGGGGCACTGCAATTCACAAACGTGCAGAGTTATAAATGAGAACTCTCGTCCACAAATATATTGAGGGAAGGCAACGAAGAGGATTTGAAAGCAAGGCAGATTTGCAGGAAACAGATTTCAGGAGGTAGATTCGACTCGCCTTTAAAGCACATGAAAAGCGGCAACACGTTGACAATGATGCCCTTGGCCAACAAGGGCGTATGCGTTTTTTCCTGAATATATTCAGGAAAAAACGCATACGCCCTTTTTGGCCAACCAAGCAAGCCGGAAGGGCAAATCAGCGCTACAAAGAAGTCTCGCTTGCCCTCGGTCAAAAGGGCCATGCTGAACAAAGTGTAAAAACCAGAAAAGCAGGACAGGCCATGGAGACATGGGAGCCTTGCTACGCTGATGGGCGGGATGTAAATTGCCAACAGGCACTCTGGAGAAGAGTACGGTGTGTCCTGAAACAAGTAATAAACACAGTGTAGAGAGCATAGGGCACTTCCACTCATGGGCGTATAAATTGGGAAAACTAAAAATCAACAAGACACAGGCACCCCAAACTTTACGGCTGCTCTGTTGCCAAGAACCTCCACTTCGGTACACCTTCAATATCCCAGGAAAGAGAAAAATGGATAAAGAAATGGTGGTACTTGGCACAATGGAATATCACTCAGCCATGAAATCAATGTCATAAGGCTAGTTAGCAGCATGATGAGTGGATTTAGGTACGATGATTCTAAGTGAAATAAGTCACACAGAAAAAGGCACTTATCCTAAGATATCGCTTATAGAGGGAATGTCAAAATCGCTACACTTGAACTGAATTACAAAACAGAACAGAGGCACACCTTTAGAAGACACACTATGGCTGCTTAACCGGAAAGGTGAGGTGGGGTGATGCATAAAACAAGGGTTTCAAATTAGCTCAGACACAGCTCCATAAGCCAAATATGTAATAGACAAGGCCTACTCCCTGCTCAGTAAACTGGACTCAACACCCCCTAGTCACCGCACAAGATTATATCTGATTAGTATGAATCTGAAAACCTATGTATCGATATCTCTCTGCAAGTGAATCAAGAGGGTGTAAAGCGGCATAAACACAGCAGGGAAAAGCAGCCAAACCCCATTCTAAACATACATTACTTTAAAAAACCCACAAAGCAAAGACAGTGAAAGAGAGAGAAATTCTTACAAAATCCGTTCAGGGTCTCTGATGCAACCTGGATTGACCATATCTAGACCCACAGCTGGATGAGACATAAGGCTGGACACTCTTGGGGCTGAGAGGATTGGTGAGGTCGGGTGAGCAAATGCAGATACTTTAAAGTAACACCGCGGGGTACCCACCCCATGGGTCTCAAATCTCCAGGTACAAGGGAATCTTCCTACATCAAAACATGCATGGGAAACCCAGAAGATGGTACGCCATGAGATCGGGAAAGGTTTCTAAAACGCACCTCATTTCTCCTTTCCTTGTGCTCGGGTTCGCCATTCCAGCCACTTGACTAACCATCTCCCTAATTGGAGAATCAGCACCTTTAACCTCCTGTTTCGTCCAGGTTGCAATTTGTCCTGAGGATGAAGGGGAAGACGGGGAAACAACGAGAGACTAGCCCTAGGTGTTGGGACAGGCACAGGTCACTCCATTTTCCCATCAGGAAGAAGAATGAACCACAGGCTCAGCCTGCCCCCCAGAACCAAAATAGGGCCTGAAGCAATCCTGCGCTTTTGCGGCCAGCTCCCAAAAAAGCGAGGAGACAAATGGAGCTCAGGGGCACTGCAATTCACAAACGTGCAGAGTTATAAATGAGAACTCTCGTCCACAAATATATTGAGGGAAGGCAACGAAGAGGATTTGAAAGCAAGGCAGATTTGCAGGAAACAGATTTCAGGAGGTAGATTCGACTCGCCTTTAAAGCACATGAAAAGCGGCAAAACGTTGACAATGAGGCCCTTGGCCAAAAAGGGCGTATGCGTTTTTTCCTGAATATATTCAGGAAAAAACGCATACGCCCTTTTTGGCCAACCAAGCAAGCCGGAAGGGCAAATCAGCGCTACAAAGAAGTCTCGCTTTCCCTCGGTCAAAAGGGCCATGCTGAACAAAGTGTAAAAACCAGAAAAGCAGGACAGGCCATGGAAACATGGGAGCCTTGCTACGCTGATGGGCGGGATGTAAATTGCCAACAGGCACTCTGGAGAAGTGTACGGTGTGTCCTGAAACAAGTAATAAACACAGCGTAGAGAGCATAGGGCACTTCCACTCATGGGCGTATAAATTGGGAAAATTAAAAATCAGCAAGACACAGGCACCCCAAACTTTACGGCTGTTCTGTTGCCAAGAACCTCCGCTTCGGTACACCTTCAATATCCCAGGAAAGAGAAAAATGGATAAAGAAATGGTGGTACTTGGCACAATGGAATATCACTCAGCCATGAAATCAATGTCATAAGGCTAGTTAGCAGCATGATGAGTGGATTTAGGTACGATGATTCTAAGTGAAATTAGTCACACAGAAAAAGGCACTTATCCTAAGATATCGCTTATAGAGGGAATGTCAAAATCGCTACACTTGAACTGAATTACAAAACAGAACAGAGGCACACCTTTAGAAGACACACTATGGCTGCTTAACCGGAAAGGTGAGGTGGGGTGATGCATAAAACAAGGGTTTGAAATTAGCTCAGAGACCGCTCCATAAGCCAAATATGTAATAGACAAGGCCTACTCCCTGCTCAGTTAACTGGACTCAACACCCCCTAGTCACCGCACAAGAATATATCTGACTAGTATGAAATTGAAAACCTGTGTATTGATATCTCTCTGCAAGTGAATCAAGAGGGTGTAAAGCGGCATAAACGCAGCAGGGAAAAGCAGCCAAACCCCATTCTAAACATACATTACTTTAAGAAACCCACAAAGCAAAGACAGTGAAAGAGAGAGAAATTCTTACAAAATCCGTTCAGGGTCTCTGATGCAACCTGGATTGACCATATCTAGACCCACAGCTGGATGAGACATAAGGCTGGACACTCTTGGGGCTGAGAGGATTGGTGAGGTTGGGTGAGCAAACGCAGATACTATAATGTAATACCGCGGGGTACCCACCCCATGGGTCTCAAATCTCCAGGTACAAGGGCATCTTCCTACATCCAAACATGCATGTGAAACCCAGAAGATGGTATGCCGTGAGATCGGGAAAGGTTTCTAAAACGCACCTCATTTCTCCTCTCCTTGTGCTCGGGTTCCCCATTCCAGCCGCTTGATTCACCATCTCCCTACTTGGAGAATCAGCATCTTTAAACTCCTGTATCGTACAGGTTGCAATTTTCCTGAGGATGAACGGGAAGACGGGCAACCAACGAGAGACTAGCCCTAGGTGTTGGGACAGGCACAGGTCACTCCATTTTTCCATCAGGAAGAAGAATGAACCACAGGCTCAGCCTGCCCCCCAGAACCAAAATAGGGCCTGAAGCAATCCTGCGCTTTTGCGGCCAGCTCCCAAAAAAGCGAGTAGACAAATGGAGCTCAGGGGCACTGCAATTCACAAACGTGCAGAGTTATAAATGAGAACTCTCGTCCACAAATATATTGAGGGAAGGTAACGAAGAGGATTTGAAAGTAAGGCAGATTTTCAGGAAACAGATTTCAGGATGTAGATTTGACTCGCCTGTAAAGCACATGAAAAGCGGCAAAACGTTGACAATGATGCCCTTGGCCAAAAAGGGCGTATGCGTTTTTTCCTGAATATATTCAGGAAAAAACGCATACGCCGTTTTTGGCCAACCAAGCAAGCCGGAAGGGCAAATCAGCGCTACAAAGAGGTCTCGCTTGCCCTCGGTCAAAAGGGCCATGCTGAACAAAGTGTAAAAACCAGAAAAGCAGGACAGGCCATGGAGACATGCGAGCCTTGCTACGCTGATGGGCGGGATGTAAATTGCCAACAGGCACTCTGGAGAAGTGTACGGTGTGTCCTGAAACAAGTAATAAACACAGCTTAGAGAGCATAGGGCACTTCTACTCATGGGCGTATAAATTGAGAAAACTAAAAATCAACAAGACACAGGCACCCCAAAATTTACAGCTGCTCTGTTTCCAAGAACCTCCACTTCGGTACACCTTCAATATCCCAGGAAAGAGAAAAATGGATAAACAAATGGTGGTACTTGGCCCAATGGAATATCACTCAGCCATGAAATCAATGTCATAAGGCTAGTTCGCAGCATGATGAGTGGATTTAGGTACGATGATTCTAAGTGAAATAAGTCACACAGAAAAAGGCACTTATCCTAAGATATCGCTTATAGAGGGAATGTCAAAATCGCTACACTTGAACTGAATTACAAAACAGAACAGAGGCACACCTTTAGAAGACACACTATGGCTGCTTAACCGGAAAGGTGAGGTGGGGTGATGCATAAAACAAGGGTTTGAAATTAGCTCAGACACCGCTGCATAAGCCAAATATGTAATAGACAAGGCCTACTCCCTGCTCAGTGAACTGGACTCAACACCCCCTAGTCACCGCACAAGATTATATCTGATTAGTATGAATCTGAATACCTATGTATCGATATCTCTCTGCAAGTGAATCAAGAGGGTGTTAAGCGGCATAAACACAGCAGGGAAAAGCAGCCAAACCCCATTCTAAACATACATTACTTTAAAAAACCCACAAAGCAAAGACAGTGAAAGAGAGAGAAATTCTTACAAAATCCGTTCAGGGTCTCTGATGCAACCTGGATTGACCATATCTAGACCCACAGCTGGATGAGACATAAGGCTGGACACTCTTGGGGCTGAGAGGATTGGTGAGGTCGGGTGAGCAAATGCAGATACTTTAAAGTAACACCGCGGGGTACCCACCCCATGGGTCTCAAATCTCCAGGTACAAGGGAATCTTCCTACATCAAAACATGCATGGGAAACCCAGAAGATGGTATGCCATTAGATCGGGAAAGGTTTCTAAAACGCACCTCATTTCTCCTCTCCTTGTGCACAAGTTCGCCATTCCAGCCACTTGACTAACCATCTCCCTAATTGGAGAATCAGCACCTTTAACCTCCTGTTTCGTCCAGGTTGCAATTTCTCCTGAGGATGAAGGGGAAGACGGGGAAACAACGAGAGACTAGCCCTAGGTGTTGGGACAGGCACAGGTCACTCCATTTTCCCATCAGGAAGAAGAATGAACCACAGGCTCAGCCTGCCCCCCAGAACCAAAATAGGGCCTGAAGCAAACCTGCGCTTTTGCGGGCAGCTCCCAAAAAAGCGAGGAGACAAATGGAGCTCAGGGGCACTGCAATTCACAAACGTGAAGAGTTATAAATGAGAACTCTCGTCCACAAATATATTGAGGGAAGGCAACGAAGAGGATTTGAAAGCAAGGCAGATTTGCAGGAAACAGATTTCAGGATGTAGATTCGACTCGCCTGTAAAGCACATGAAAAGCGGCAAAACGTTGACAATGAGGCCCTTGGCCAAAAAGGGCGTATGCGTTTTTTCCTGAATATATTCAGGAAAAAACGCATACGCCCTTTTTGGCCAACCAAGCAAGCCGGAAGGGCAAATCAGCGCTACAAAGAAGTCTCGCTTGCCCTCGGTCAAAAGGGCCATGCTGAACAAAGTGTAAAAACCAGAGAAGCAGGACAGGCCATGGAGACAAGGGAGCCTTGCTACGCTGATGGGCGGGATGTAAATTGCCAACAGGCACTCTGGAGAAGAGTACGGTGTGTCCTGAAACAAGTAATAAACACAGCTTAGAGAGCATAGGGCACTCCCACTCATGGGCGTATAAATTGGGAAAACTAAAAATCAACAAGACACAGGCACCCTAAAGTTTACGGCTGCTCTGTTTCCAAGAACCTCCGCTTCGGTACACCTTCAATATACCAGGAAAGAGAAAAGTGGATAAAGAAATGGTGGTACTTGGCACAATGGAATATCACTCAGCCATGAAATCAATGTCATAAGGCTAGTTAGCAGCATGATGAGTGGATTTAGGTACGATGATTCTAAGTGAAATAAGTCACACAGAAAAAGACACTTATCCTAAGATATCGCTTATAGAGGGAATGTCAAAATCGCTACACTTGAACTGAATTACAAAACAGAACAGAGTCACACCTTTAGAAGACACACTATGGCTGCTTAACGGGAAAGGTGAGGTGGGGTGATGCATAAAACAAGGGTTTCAAATTAGCTCAGAGACCGCTCCATAAGCCAAATATGTACTAGACAAGGCCTACTCCCTGCTCAGTGAACTGGACTCAACACCCCCTAGTCACCGCACAAGAATATATCTGACTAGTATGAATCTGAAAACCTATGTATCGATATCTCTCTGCAAGTGAATCAAGAGGGTGTAAAGCGGCATCAACACAGCAGGGAAAAGCAGCCAAACCCCATTCTAAACATAAATTACTTTAAAAAACCCACAAAACAAAGACAGTGAAAGAGAGAGAAATTCTTACAAAATCCGTTCAGGGTCTCTGATGCAACCTGGATTGACCATATCTAGACCCACAGCTGGATGAGACATAAGGCTGGACACTCTTGGGGCTGAGAGGATTGGTGAGGTTGGGTGAGCAAACGCAGATACTTTAAAGTAAAACTGCGGGGAACACACCCCATGGGTCTCAAATCTCCAGGTACAAGGGCATCTTCCTACATCAAAACATGCATGGGAAACCCAGAAGATGGTATGCCGTGAGATCGGGAAAGGTTTCTAAAACGCACCTCATTTCTCCTCTCCTTGTGCTCGGGTTCGCCATTCCAGCTGCTTGACCAACCATCTCCCTAATTGGAGAATCAGCACCTTTAACCTCCTGTTTCGTCCAGGTTGCAATTTGTCCTGAGGATGAAGGGGAAGACGGGGAAACAACGAGAGACTAGCCCTAGGTGTTGGGACAGGCACAGGTCACTCCATTTTCCCATCAGGAAGAAGAATGAACCACAGGCTCAGCCTGCCCCCCAGAACCAAAATAGGGCCTGAAGCAATCCTGCGCTTTTGCGGCCAGCTCCCAAAAAAGCGAGGAAACAAATGGAGATCAGGGGCACTGCAATTCACAAACGTGCAGAGTTATAAATGAGAACTCTCGTCCACAAATATATTGAGGGAAGGCAACGAAGAGGATTTGAAAGCAAGGCAGATTTGCAGGAAACAGATTTCAGGAGGTAGATTCGACTCGCCTTTAAAGCACATGAAAAGCGGCAAAACGTTGACAATGATGCCCTTGGCCAAAAAGGGCGTATGCGTTTTTTCCTGAATATATTCAGGAAAAAACGCATACGCCCTTTTTGGCCAACCAAGCAAGCCGGAAGGGCAAATCAGCGCTGCAAAGAAGTCTCGCTTTCCCTCGGTCAAAAGGGCCATGATGAAGAAAGTGTAAAAACCAGAAAAGCAGGACAGGCCATGGAGACATGGGAGCCTTGCTACGCTGATGGGTGGGATGTAAATTGCCAACAGGCACTCTGGAGAAGTGTACGGTGTGTCCTGAAACAAGTAATAAACACAGCGTAGAGAGCATAGGGCACTTCCACTCATGGGCGTATAAATTGGGAAAACTAAAAATCAACAAGACACAGGCACCCCAAACTTTACGGCTGTTCTGTTGCCAAGAACCTCCGCTTCGGTACACCTTCAATATCCCAGGAAAGAGAAAAATGGATAAACAAATGGTGGTACTTGGCACAATGGAATATCACTCAGCCATGAAATCAATGTCATAAGGCTAGTTAGCAGCATGATGAGTGGATTTAGATACGATGATTCTAAGTGAAATAAGTCACACAGAAAAAGGCACTTATCCTAAGATATCGCTTATAGAGGGAATGTCAAAATCGCTACACTTGAACTGAATTACAAAACAGAACAGAGGCACACCTTTAGAAGACACACTATGGCTGCTTAACCGGAAAGGTGAGGTGGGGTGATGCATAAAACAAGGGTTTGAAATTAGCTCAGAGACCGCTCCATAAGCCAAATATGTAATAGACAAGGCCTACTCCCTGCTCAGTTAACTGGACTCAACACCCCCTAGTCACCGCACAAGATTATATCTGATTAGTATGAATCTGAAAACCTATGTATCGATATCTCTCTGCAAGTGAATCAAGAGGGTGTAAAGCGGCATAAACACAGCAGGGAAAAGCAGCCAAACCCCATTCTAAACATACATTACTTTAAAAAACCCACAAAGCAAAGACAGTGAAAGAGAGAGAAATTCTTACAAAATCCGTTCAGGTTCTCTGATGCAACCTGGATTGACCATATCTAGACCCACAGCTGGATGAGACATAAGGCTGGACACTCTTGGGGCTGAGAGGATTGGTGAGGTCGGGTGAGCAAATGCAGATACTGTAAAGTAACACCGCGGGGTACCCACCCCATGGGTCTCAAATCTCCAGGTACAAGGGAAACTTCCTACATCAAAACATGCATGGGAAACCCAGAAGATGGTATGCCATGAGATCGGGAAACGTTTCTAAAACGCACCTCATTTCTCCTCTCCTTGTGCACAAGTTCGCCATTCCAGCCACTTGACTAACCATCTCCCTAATTGGAGAATCAGCACCTTTAACCTCCTGTTTCGTCCAGGTTGCAATTTGTCCTGAGGATGAAGGGGAAGACGGGGAAACAACGAGAGACTAGCCCTAGGTGTTGGGACAGGCACAGGTCACTCCATTTTCCCATCAGGAAGAAGAATGAACCACAGGCTCAGCCTGGCCCCCAGAACCAAAATAGGGCCTGAAGCAATCCTGCGCTTTTGCGGCCAGCTCCCAAAAAAGCGAGGAGACAAATGGAGCTCAGGGGCACTGCAATTCACAAACGTGCAGAGTTATAAATGAGAACTCTCGTCCACAAATATATTGAGGGAAGGAAACGAAGAGGATTTGAAAGCAAGGCAGATTTGCAGGAAACAGATTTCAGGAGGTAGATTCGACTCGCCTTTAAAGCACATGAAAAGCGGCAAAACGTTGACAATGAGGCCCTTGGCCAAAAAGGGCGTATGCGTTTTTTCCTGAATATATTCAGGAAAAAACGCATACGCCCTTTTTGGCCAACCAAGCAAGCCGGAAGGGCAAATCAGCGCTACAAAGAAGTCTCGCTTTCCCTAGGTCAAAAGGGCCATGCTGAACAAACTGTAAAAACCAGAAAAGCAGGACAGGCCATGGAGACATGGGAGCCTTGCTACGCTGATGGGCGGGATGTAAATTGCCAACAGGCACTCTGGAGAAGTGTACGGTGTGTCCTGAAACAAGTAATAAACACAGCGTAGAGAGCATATGGCACTTCCACTCATGGGCGTATAAATTGGGAAAACTAAAAATCAACAAGACACAGGCACCCCAAACTTTACGGCTGTTCTGTTGCAAAGAACCTCCGCTTCGGTACACCTTCAATATCCCAGGAAAGAGAAAAATGGATAAACAAATGGTGGTACTTGGCACAATGGAATATCACTCAGCCATGAAATCAATGTCATAAGGCTAGTTAGCAGCATGATGAGTGGATTTAGGTACGATGATTCTAAGTGAAATAAGTCACACAGAAAAAGACACTTATCCTAAGATATTGCTTATAGAGGGAATGTCAAAATCGCTACACTTGAACTGAATTACAAAACAGAACAGAGGCACACCTTTAGAAGACACACTATGGCTGCTTAACCGGAAAGGTGAGGTGGGGTGATGCATAAAACAAGGGTTTGAAATTAGCTCAGAGACCGCTCCATATGCCAAATATGTAATAGACAAGGCCTACTCCCTGCTCAGTGAACTGGACTCAACACCCCCTAGTCACCGCACAAGAATATATCTGACTAGTATGAATCTGAAAACCTGTGTATTGATATCTCTCTGCAAGTGAATCAAGAGGGTGTAAAGCGGCATAAACGCAGCAGGGAAAAGCAGCCAAACCCCATTCTAAACATACATTACTTTAAAAAAGCCACAAAGCAAAGACAGTGAAAGAGAGAGAAATTCTTACAAAATCCGTTCAGGGTCTCTGATGCAACCTGGATTGACCATATCTAGACCCACAGCTGGATGAGACATAAGGCTGGACACTCCTGGGGCTGAGAGGATTGGTGAGGTTGGGTGAGCAAACGCAGATACTTTAAAGTAATACCGCGGGGTACCCACCCCATGGGTCTCAAATCTCCAGGTACAAGGGCATCTTCCTACATCCAAACATGCATGTGAAACCCAGAAGATGGTATGCTGTGAGATCGGGAAAGGTTTCTAAAACGCACCTCATTTCTCCTCTCCTGGTGCTCGGGTTCCCCATTCCAGCCGCTTGATTCACCATCTCCCTACTTGGAGAATCAGCATCTTTAAACTCCTGTATCGTACAGGTTGCAATTTTCCTGAGGATGAACGGGAAGACGGGCAACCAACGAGAGACTAGCCCTAGGTGTTGGGACAGGCACAGGTCACTCCATTTTTCCATCAGGAAGAAGAATGAACCACAGGCTCAGCCTGCCCCCCAGAACCAAAATAGGGCCTGAAGCAATCCTGCGCTTTTGCGGCCAGCTCCCAAAAAAGCGAGGAGACAAATGGAGCTCAGGGGCACTGCAATTCACAAACGTGCAGAGTTATAAATGAGAACTCTCGTCCACAAATATATTGAGGGAAGGCAACGAAGAGGATTTGAAAGCAAGGCAGATTTTCAGGAAACAGATTTCAGGATGTAGATTAGACTCGCCTGTAAAGCACATGAAAAGCGGCAAAACGTTGACAATGATGCCCTTGGCCAAAAAGGGCGTATGCGTTTTTTCCTGAATATATTCAGGAAAAAACGCATACGCCGTTTTTGGGCAACCAAGCAAGCCGGAAGGGCAAATCAGTGCTACAAAGAAGTCTCAATTGCCCTCGGTCAACAGGGCCATGCTGAAAAAAGTGTAAAAACCAGAAAAGCAGGACAGGCCATGGAGACATGCGAGCCTTGCTACGCTGATGGGCGGGATGTAAATTGCCAACAGGCACTCTGGAGAAGTGTACGGTGTGTCCAGAAACAAGTAATAAACACAGCTTAGAGAGCATAGGGCACTTCCACTCATGGGCGTATAAATTGGGAAAACTAAAAATCAACAAGACACAGGCACCCCAAAATTTACAGCTGCTCTGTTTCCAAGAACCTCCGCTTCGGTACACCTTCAATATCCCAGGAAAGAGAAAAATGGATAAACAAATGGTGGTACTTGGCACAATGGAATGTCACTCAGCCATGAAATCAATGTCATAAGGCTAGTTAGCAGCATGATGAGTGGATTTAGCGACGATGATTCTAAGTGAAATAAGTCACACAGAAAAAGACACTTATTCTAAGATATAGCTTATAGAGGGAATGTCAAAATCGCTACACTTGAACTGAATTACAAAACAGAACAGAGTCACACCTTTAGAAGACACACTATGGCTGCTTAACGGGAAAGGTGAGGTGGGGTGATGCATAAAACAAGGGTTTGAAATTAGCTCAGAGACCGCTCCATAAGCCAAATATGTAATAGACAAGGCCTACTCCCTGCTCAGTGAACTGGACTCAACACACCCTAGTCACCACACAAGAATATATCTGAGTAGTAAGAATCTGAAAACCTATGTATCGATATCTCTCTGCAAGTGAATCAAGAGGGTGTAAAGCGGCATCAACACAGCAGGGAAAAGCACCCAAGCCCGATTCTAAACATAAATTACTTTAAAAAACCCACAAAACAAAGACAGTGAAAGAGAGAGAAATTCTTACAAAATCCGTTCAGGGTCTCTGATGCAACCTGGATTGACCATATCTAGACCCACAGCTGGATGAGACATAAGGCTGGACACTCTTGGGGCTGAGAGGATTGGTGAGGTTGGGTGAGCAAATGCAGATACTTTAAAGTAACACTGCGGGGAACACACCCCATGGGTCTCAAATCTCCAGGTACAAGGGCATCTTCCTACATCAAAACATGCATGGGAAACCCAGAAGATGGTATGCCATGAGATCGGGAAAGGTTTCTAAAACGCACCTCATTTCTCCTCTCCTTGTGCTCGGGTTCGCCATTCCAGCCGCTTGACTAACCATCTCCTTACTTGGAGAATCAGCACCTTTAACCTCCTGTTTCGTACAGGTTGCAGTTTGTCCTGAGGATGAACGGGAAGACGGGGAACCAACGAGAGACTAGCCCTAGGTGTTGGGACAGGCACAGGTCACTCCATTTTCCCATCAGGAAGAAGAATGAACCACAGGCTCAGCCTGCCCCCCAGAACCAAAATAGGGCCTGAAGCAATCCTGCGCTTTTGCGGCCAGCTCCCAAAAAAGCGAGGAGACAAATGGAGCTCAGGGGCACTGCAATTCACAAACGTGCAGAGTTATAAATGAGATCTCTCGTCCACAAATATATTGAGGGAAGGCAACGAAGAGGATTTGAAAGCAAGGCAGATTTGCAGGAAACAGATTTCAGGAGGTAGATTCGACTCGCCTTTAAAGCACATGAAAAGTGACAAAACGTTGACAATGATGCCCTTGGCCAAAAAGGGCGTATGCGTTTTTTCCTGAATATATTCAGGAAAAAACGCATACGCCCTTTTTGGCCAACCAAGCAAGCCGGAAGGGCAAATCAGCGCTACAAAGAAGTCTCGCTTGCCCTCGGTCAAAAGGGCCATGCTGAACAAACTGTAAAAACCAGAAAAGCAGGACAGGCCATGGAGACATGGGAGCCTTGCTACGCTGATGGGCGGGATGTAAATTGACAACAGGCACTCTGGAGAAGAGTACGGTGTGTCCTGAAACAAGTAATAAACACAGCGTAGAGAGCATAGGGCAATTCCACTCATGGGCGTATAAATTGGGAAAACTAAAAATCAACAAGACACAGGCACCCTAAAGTTTACGGCTGCTCTGTTGGAAGAACCTCCACTTCGGTACACCTTCAATATCCCAGGAAAGAGAAAAATGGATAAAGAAATGTTGGTACTTGGCACAATGCAATATCACTCAGCCATGAAATCAATGTCATAAGGATAGTTAGCAGCATGATGAGTGGATTTAGGTACGATGATTCTAAGTGAAATAAGTCACACAGAAAAAGGCACTTATCCTAAGATATCGCTTATAGAGGGAATGTCAAAATTGCTACACTTGAACTGAATTACAAACAGAACAGAGTCACACCTTTAGAAGACACACTATGGCTGCTTAACTGGAAAGTTGAGGTGGGGTGATGCATAAAACAAGGGTTTGAAATTAACTCAGAGACCGCTCCATATGCCAAATATGTAATAGAC
This sequence comes from Eubalaena glacialis, assembly GCF_028564815.1. Taxonomy (NCBI): domain Eukaryota; kingdom Metazoa; phylum Chordata; class Mammalia; order Artiodactyla; family Balaenidae; genus Eubalaena; species Eubalaena glacialis. The sequence goes on along the minus strand of NW_026871751.1, from coordinate 1,545,201 downwards.
AAGGCCTACTCCCTGCTCAGTGAACTGGACTCAACACCCCCTAGTCACCGCACAAGAATATATCTGACTAGTATGAATCTGAAAACCTATGTATCGATATCTCTCTGCAAGTGAATCAAGAGGGTGTAAAGCGGCATCAACACAGCAGGGAAAAGCAGCCAAACCCCATTCTAAACATAAATTACTTTAAAAAACCCACAAAACAAAGAAAGTGAAAGAGAGAGAAATTCTTACAAAATCCGTTCAGGGTCTCTGATGCAACCTGGATTGACCATATCTAGACCCACAGCTGGATGAGACATAAGGCTGGACACTCTTGGGGCTGAGAGGATTGGTGAGGTTGGGTGAGCAAACGCAGACACTTTAAAGTAACACTGCGGGGAACACACCCCATGGGTCTCAAATCTCCAGGTACAAGGGCATCTTCCTACATCAAAACATGCATGGGAAACCCAGAGAATTGTATGCCGTGAGATCGGGAAAGGCTTCTAAAACGCACCTCATTTCTCCTCTCCTTGTGCTCGGGTTCGCCATTCCAGCCACTTGACTAACCATCTCCCTAATTGGAGAATCAGCACCTTTAATCTCCTGTTTCGTCCAGGTTGCAATTTGTCCTGAGGATGAAGGGGAAGACGGGGAAACAACGAGAGACTAGCCCTAGGTGTTGGGACAGGCACAGGTCACTCCATTTTCCCATCAGGAAGAAGAATGAACCACAGGCTCAGCCTGCCCCCCAGAACCAAAATAGGGCCTGAAGCAATCCTGCGCTTTTGCGGCCAGCTCCCAAAAAAGCGAGTAGAAAAATGGAGCTCAGGGGCACTGCAATTCACAAACGTGCAGAGTTATAAATGAGAACTCTCGTCCACAAATATATTGAGGGAAGGCAACGAAGAGGATTTGAAAGCAAGGCAGATTTGCAGGAAACAGATTTCAGGAGGTAGATTCGACTCGCCTTTAAAGCACATGAAAAGCGGCAAAACGTTGACAATGATGCCCTTGGCCAAAAAGGGCGTATGCGTTTTTTCCTGAATATATTCAGGAAAAAACGCATACGCCCTTTTTGGCCAACCAAGCAAGCCGGAAGGGCAAATCAGCGCTACAATGAAGTCTCGCTTGCCCTCGGTCAAAAGGGCCATGCTGAACAAAGTGTAAAAACCAGAAAAGCAGGACAGGCCATGGAGACATGGGAGCCTTGCTACGCTGATGGGCGGGATGTAAATTGCCAACAGGCACTCTGGAGAAGAGTACGGTGTGTCCTGAAACAAGTAATAAACACAGCGTAGAGAGCATAGGGCACTTCCACTCATGGGCGTATAAATTGGGAAAACTAAAAATCAACAAGACACAGGCACCCTAAAGTTTACGGCTGCTGTGTTTCCAAGAACCTCCGCTTCGGTACACCTTCAATATCCCAGGAAAGAGAAAAATGGATAAAGAAATGGTGGTACTTGGCACAGTGGAATATCACTCAGCCATGAAATCAATGTCATAAGGCTAGTTAGCAGCATGATGAGTGGATTTAGATACGATGATTCTAAGTGAAATAAGTCACACAGAAAAAGACACTTATCCTAAGATATCGCTTATAGAGGGAATATCAAAATCGCTACACTTGAACTGAATTACAAAACAGAACAGAGGCACACCTTTAGAAGACACACTATGGCTGCTTAACCGGAAAGGTGAGGTGGGGTGATGCATAAAACAAGGGTTTGAAATTAGCTCAGACACCGCTCCATAAGCCAAATATGTAATAGACAAGGCCTACTCCCTGCTCAGTTAACTGGACTCAACACCCCCTAGTCACCGCACAAGAATATATCTGATTAGCATGAATCTGAAAACCTATGCATCGATATCTCTCTGCAAGTGAATCAAGAGGGTGTAAAGCGGCATCAACACAGCAGGGAAAAGCAGCCAAACCCCATTCTAAACATACATTACTTTAAAAAACCCACAAAGCAAAGACAGTGAAAGAGAGAGAAATTCTTACAAAATCCGTTCAGGGTCTCTGATGCAACCTGGATTGACCATATCTAGACCCACAGCTGGATGAGACATAAGACTGGACACTCTTGGGGCTGAGAGGATTGGTGAGGTCGGGTGAGCCAATGCAGATACTTTAAAGTAACACCGCGGGGTACACACCCCATGGGTCTCAAATCTCCAGGTACAAGGGCATCTTCCTACATCAAAACATGCATGGGAAACCCAGAAGATGGTATGCCATGAGATCGGGAAAGGTTTCTAAAACGCACCTCATTTCTCCTCTCCTTGTGCTCGGGTTCGCCATTCCAGCTGCTTGACCAACCATCTCCCTATTTGGAGAATCAGCACCTTTAACCTCCTGATTGTACAGGTTGCAATTTGTCCTGAGGATGAACGGGAAGACGCGGAACCAACGAGAGACGAGCCCTAGGTGTTGGGACAGGCGTAGGTCACTCCATTTTTCCATCAGGAAGAAGAATGAACCACAGGCTCAGCCTGCCCCCCAGAACCAAAATAGGGCCTGAAGCAATCCTGCGCTTTTGCGGCCAGCTCCCAAAAAAGCGAGGAGACAAATGGAGCTCAGGGGCACTGCAATTCACAAACGTGCAGAGTTACAAATGAGAACTCTCGTCCACAAATATATTGAGGGAAGGCAACGAAGAGGATTTGAAAGCAAGGCAGATTTGCAGGAAACAGATTTCAGGAGGTAGATTCGACTCGCCTTTAAAGCACATGAAAAGCGGCAAAACGTTGACAATGATGCCCTTGGCCAAAAAGGGCGTATGCGTTTTTTCCTGAATATATTCAGGAAAAAACGCATACGCCCTTTTTGGCCAACCAAGCAAGCCGGAAGGGCAAATCAGCGCTACAAAGAAGTCTCGCTTGCCCTCGGTCAAAAGGGCCATGCTGAACAAAGTGTAAAAACCAGAAAAGCAGGACAGGTCATGTAGACAAGGGAGCCTTGCTACGCTGATGGGCGGGATGTAAATTGCCAACAGGCACTCTGGAGAAGAGTACGGTGTGTCCTGAAACAAGTAATAAACACAGCGTAGAGAGCATAGGGCACTCCCACTCATGGGCGTATAAATTGGGAAAACCAAAATTCAACAAGACACAGGCACCCCAAACTTTACGGCTGCTCTGTTGCCAAGAACCTCCGCTTCGGTACACCTTCAATATCCCAGGAAAGAGAAAAATGGATAAACAAATGGTGGTACTTGGCACAATGGAATATCACTCAGCCATGAAATCAATGTCATAAGGCTAGTTAGGAGCATGATGAGTGGATTTAGCGACGATGATTCTAAGTGAAATAAGTCACACAGAAAAAGACACTTATCCTAAGGTATCACTTATAGAGGGAATGTCAAAATCGCTACACTTGAACTGAATTACAAAACAGAACAGAGTCACACCTTTAGAAGACACACTATGGCTGCTTAACGGGAAAGGTGAGGTGGGGTGATGCATAAAACAAGGGTTTGAAATTAGCTCAGAGACCGCTCCATAAGCCAAATATGTAATAGACAAGGCCTACTCCCTGCTCAGTGAACTGGACTCAACACCCCCTAGTCACCGCACAAGAATATATCTGACTAGTAAGAATCTGAAAACCTATGTATCAATATCTCTCTGCAAGTAAATCAAGAGGGTGTAAAGCGGAATAAACACAGCAGGGAAAAGCAGCCAAGCCCCATTTTAAACATAAATTACTTTAAAAAACCCACAAAACAAAGACAGTGAAAGAGAAATTCTTACAAAATCCGTTCAGGGTCTCTGATGCAACTTGGATTGACCATATCTAGACCCACAGCTGGATGAGACATAAGGCTGGACACTCTTGGGCCTGAGGATTGGTGAGGTTGAGTGAGCAAACCCAGATACTTTAAAGTAACACCGCGGGTACACACCCCATGGGTCTCAAATCTCCTGGTACAAGGGCATCTTCCTACATTAAAACATGCATGGGAAACCCAGAAGATGGTATGCCGTGAGATCGGGAAAGGTTTCTAAAACGCACCTCATTTCTCCTCTCCTTGTGCTCGGGTTCGCCATTCCAGCCGCTTGACTAACCATCTCCCTACTTGGAGAATCAGCACCTTTAACCTCCTGTTTCGTACAGGTTGCAATTTGTCCTGAGGATGAACGGGAAGACGGGGAACCAACGAGAGACTAGCCCTAGGTGTTGGGACAGGCACAGGTCACTCCATTTTCCCATCAGGAAGAAGAATGAACCACAGGCTCAGCCTGCCCACCAGAACCAAAATAGGGCCTGAAGCAATTCTGCGCTTTTGCGGCCAGCTCCCAAAAAAGCGAGGAGACAAATGGAGCTCAGGGGCACTGCAATTCACAAACGTGCAGAGTTATAAATGAGAACTCTCGTCCACAAATATATTGAGGGAAGGCAACGAAGAGGATTTGAAAGCAAGGCAGATTTGCAGGAAACAGATTTCAGGAGGTAGATTCGACTCGCCTTTAAAGCACATGAAAAGCGGCAAAACGTTGACAATGATGCCCTTGGCCAAAAAGGGCGTATGCGTTTTTTCCTGAATATATTCAGGAAAAAACGCATACGCCCTTTTTGGCCAACCAAGCACACCGGAAGGGCAAATCAGCGCTACAAAGAAGTCTCGCTTGCCCTCGGTCAAAAGGGCCATGCTGAAAAAAGTGTAAAAACCAGAAAAGCAGGACAGGCCATGGAGACATGGGAGCCTTGCTACGCTGATGGGCGGGATGTAATTTGCCAACAGGCACTCTGGAGAAGTGTACGGTGTGTCCTGAAACAAGTAATAAACACAGCTTAGAGAGCATAGGGCACTTCCACTCATGGGCGTATAAATTGGGAAAACTAAAAATCAACAAGACACAGGCACCCCAAACTTTACGGCTGCTCTGTTTCCAAGAACCTCCACTTCGGTACACCTTCAATATCCCAGAAAGAGAAAAATGGATAAAGAAATGGTGGTACTTGGCACAATGGAATATCACTCAGCCATGAAATCAATGTCATAAGGCTAGTTAGCAGCATGATGAGTGGATTTAGATACGATGATTCTAAGTGAAATAAGTCACACAGAAAAAGACACTTATCCTAAGATATCGCTTATAGAGGGAATGTCAAAATCGCTACACTTGAACTGAATTACAAAACAGAGCAGAGTCACACCTTTAGAAGACACACTATGGCTGCTTAACGGGAAAGGTGAGGTGGGGTGATGCATAAAACAAGGGTGTGAAATTAGCTCAGAGACCGCTCCATAAGCCAAATATGTAATAGACAAGGCCTACTCCCTGCTCAGTGAACTGGACTCAACACCCCCTAGTCACCGCACAAGAATATATCTGACTAGTAAGAATCTGAAAACCTATGTATCAATATCTCTCTGCAAGTGAATCAAGAGGGTGTAAAGCGGAATAAACACAGCAGGGAAAAGCAGCCAAGCCCCATTCTAAACATAAATTACTTTAAAAAACCCACAAAACAAAGACAGTGAAAGAGAAATTCTTACAAAATCCGTTCAGGGTCTCTGATGCAACTTGGATTGACCATATCTAGACCCACAGCTGGATGAGACATAAGGCTGGACACTCTTGGGCCTGAGGATTGGTGAGGTTGAGTGAGCAAACCCAGATACTTTAAAGTAACACCGCGGGTACACACCCCATGGGTCTCAAATCTCCAGGTACAAGGGCATCTTCCTACATTAAAACATGCATGGGAAACCCAGAAGATGGTATGCCGTGAGATCGGGAAAGGTTTCTAAAACGCACCTCATTTCTCCTCTCCTTGTGCTCGGGTTCGCCATTCCAGCCGCTTGACTAACCATCTCCCTACTTGGAGAATCAGCACCTTTAACCTCCTGTTTCGTACAGGTTGCAATTTGTCCTGAGGATGAACGGGAAGACGGGGAACCAACGAGAGACTAGCCCTAGGTGTTGGGACAGGCACAGGTCACTCCATTTTCCCATCAGGAAGAAGAATGAACCACAGGCTCAGCCTGCCCACCAGAACCAAAATAGGGCCTGAAGCAATCCTGCGCTTTTGCGGCCAGCTCCCAAAAAAGCGAGGAGACAAATGGAGCTCAGGGGCACTGCAATTCACAAACGTGCAGAGTTATAAATGAGAACTCTCGTCCACAAATATATTGAGGGAAGGCAACGAAGAGGATTTGAAAGCAAGGCAGATTTGCAGGAAACAGATTTCAGGAGGTAGATTCGACTCGCCTTTAAAGCACATGAAAAGCGGCAAAACGTTGACAATGATGCCCTTGGCCAAAAAGGGCGTATGCGTTTTTTCCTGAATATATTCAGGAAAAAACGCATACGCCCTTTTTGGCCAACCAAGCACACCGGAAGGGCAAATCAGCGCTACAAAGAAGTCTCGCTTGCCCTCGGTCAAAAGGGCCATGCTGAAAAAAGTGTAAAAACCAGAAAAGCAGGACAGGCCATGGAGACATGGGAGCCTTGCTACGCTGATGGGCGGGATGTAATTTGCCAACAGGCACTCTGGAGAAGTGTACGGTGTGTCCTGAAACAAGTAATAAACACAGCTTAGAGAGCATAGGGCACTTCCACTCATGGGCGTATAAATTGGGAAAACTAAAAATCAACAAGACACAGGCACCCCAAACTTTACGGCTGCTCTGTTTCCAAGAACCTCCACTTCGGTACACCTTCAATATCCCAGAAAGAGAAAAATGGATAAAGAAATGGTGGTACTTGGCACAGTGGAATATCACTCAGCCATGAAATCAATGTCATAAGGCTAGTTAGCAGCATGATGAGTGGATTTAGCGACGATGATTCTAAGTGAAATAAGTCACACAGAAAAAGACACTTATCCTAAGATATCGCTTATAGAGGGAATGTCAAAATCGCTACACTTGAACTGAATTACAAAACAGAGCAGAGTCACACCTTTAGAAGACACACTATGGCTGCTTAACGGGAAAGGTGAGGTGGGGTGATGCATAAAACAAGGGTGTGAAATTAGCTCAGAGACCTCTCCATAAGCCAAATATGTAATAGAAAAGGCCTACTCCCTGCTCAGTGAACTGGACTCAACACCCCCTAGTCACTGCACAAGAATATATCTGAGTAGTAAGAATCTGAAAACCTATGTATCGATATCTCTCTGCAAGTGAATCAAGAGGGTGGAAAGCGGCATAAACACAGCAGGGAAAAGCAGCCAAGCCCCATTCTAAACATAAATTACTTTAAAAACCCACAAAACAAAGACAGTGAAAGAGAGAGAAATTCTTACAAAATCCGTTCAGGGTCTCTGATGCAACCTGGATTGACCATATCTAGACCCACAGCTGGATGAGACATAAGGCTGGACACTCTTGGGGCTCAGAGGATTGGTGAGGTTGGGTGAGCAAATGCAGATACTTTAAAGTAACACTGCGTGGTACCCACCCCATGGGTCTCAAATCTCCAGGTACAAGGGCATCTTCCTACATCAAAACATGCATGGGAAACCCAGAAGATGGTATGCTGTGAGATCGGGAAAGGCTTCTAAAACGCACCTCATTTCTCCTCTCCTTGTGCTCGGATTCGCCATTCTAGCCGCTTGACTAAACATCTCCCTATTTGGAGAATCAGCACCTTTAATCTCCTGTTTCGTCCAGGTTGCAATTTGTCCTGAGGATGAAAGGGAAGACGGGAAACCAACGAGAGACTAGCCCTAGGTCTTGGGACAGGCACAGGTCACTCCATTTTCCCATCAGGAAGAAGAATGAACCACAGGCTCAGCCTGCCCCCCAGAACCAAAACAGGGCCTGAAGCAATCCTGCGCTTTTGCGGCCAGCTCCCAAAAAAGCGAGTAGAAAAATGGAGCTCAGGGGCACTGCAATTCACAAACGTGCAGAGTTATAAATGAGAACTCTCGTCCACAAATATATTGAGGGAAGGCAACGAAGAGGATTTGAAAGCAAGGCAGATTTGCAGGAAACAGATTTCAGGAGGTAGATTCGACTCGCCTTTAAAGCACATGAAAAGCGGCAAAACGTTGACAATGATGCCCTTGGCCAAAAACGGCGTATGCGTTTTTTCCTGAATATATTCAGGAAAAAACGCATACGCCCTTTTTGGCCAACCAAGCAAGACGGAAGGGCAAATCAGCGCTACAAAGAAGTCTCGCTTGCCCTCGGTCAAAAGGGCCATGCTGAAAAAAGTGTAAAAACCAGAAAAGCAGGACAGGCCATGGAGACATGGGAGCCTTGCTACGCTGATGGGCGGGATGTAATTTGCCAACAGGCACTCTGGAGAAGAGTACGGTGTGTCCTGAAACAAGTAATAAACACAGCTTAGAGAGCATAGGGCACTTCCACTCATGGGCGTATAAATTGGGAAAACTAAAAATCAACAAGACACAGGCACCCCAAACTTTACGGCTGCTCTGTTTCCAAGAACCTCCACTTCGGTACACCTTCAATATCCCAGGAAAGAGAAAAATGGATAAAGAAATGGTGCTACTTGGCCCAATGGAATATCACTCAGCCATGAAATCAATGTCATAAGGCTAGTTAGCAGCATGATGAGTGGATTTAGCGACGATGATTCTAAGTGAAATAAGTCACACAGAAAAAGACACTTATCCTAAGATATCGCTTATAGAGGGAATGTCAAAATCGCTACACTTGAACTGAATTACAAAACAGAACAGAGTCACACCTTTAAAAGACACACGATGGCTGCTTAACGGGAAAGGTGAGGTGGGGTGATGCATACAACAAGGGTTTGAAATTAGCTCAGAGACCGCTCCATAAGCCAAATAAGTAATAGACAAGGCCTACTCCCTGCTCAGTGAACTGGACTCAACACCCCCTAGTTACCGCACAAGAATATATCTGACTAGTAAGAATCTGAAAACCTATGTATCGATATCTCTCTGCAAGTGAATCAAGAGGGTGTAAAGCGGCATAAACACAGCAGGGAAAAGCAGCCAAGCCCCATTCTAAACATAAATTACTTAAAAAAACCCACAAAACAAAGACAGTGAAAGAGAGAGAAATTCTTACAAAATCAGTTCAGGGGCTCTGATGCCACCTGGATAGACCATATCTAGACCCACAGCTGGATGAGACTTAAGGCTGGACACTCTTGGGGCTGAGAGGATTGGTGAGGTTGGGTGAGCAAACGCAGATACTTTAAAGTAATACTGCGGGGTACCCACCCCATGGGTCTCAAATCTCCAGGTACAAGGGCATCTTCCTACATCAAAACATGCATGGGAAACCCAGAGAATTGTATGCCGTGAGATCGGGAAAGGCTTCTAAAACGCACCTCATTTCTCCTCTCCTTGTGCTCGGGTTCGCCATTCCAGCCGCTTGACTAACCATCTCCCTACTTGGAGAATCAGCACCTTTAACCTCCTGTTTCGTACAGGTTGCAATTTGTCCTGAGGATGAACGGGAAGACGGACAACCAACGAGAGACTAGCGCTAGGTGTTGGGACAGGCACAGGTCACTCCATTTTCCCATCAGGAAGAAGAATGAACCACAGGCTCAGCCTGCCCCCCAGAAGCAAAATAGGGCCTGAAGCAATCCTGCGCTTTTGTGGCCAGCTCCCAAAAAAGCGAGTAGACAAATGGAGGTCAGGGGCACTGCAATTCACAAACGTGCAGAGTTATAAATGAGAACTCTCGTCCACAAATATATTGAGGAAAGGCAACGAAGAGGATTTGAAAGCAAGGCAGATTTGCAGGAAACAGATTTCAGGAGGTAGATTTGACTCGCCTTTAAAGCACATGAAAACTGGCAAAACGTTGACAATGATGCCCTTGGCCAAAAAGGGCATATGCGTTTTTTCCTGAATATACTCAGGAAAAAACGCATATGCCCTTTTAGGCCAACCAAGCAAGCCGGAAGGGCAAATCAGCACTACAAAGACGTCTCGCTTGCCCTCGGTCAAAAGGGCCATGCTGAAAAAAGTGTAAAAACCAGAAAAGCAGGACAGGCCATGGAGACATGGGAGCCTTGCTACGCTGATGGGCGGGATGTAAATTGCCAACAGCCACTCTGGAGAAGGGTACGGTGTGTCCTGAAACAAGTAATAAACACAGCTTAGAGAGCATAGGGCACTTCCACTCATGGGCGTATAAATTGGGAAAAATAAAAATCAACAAGACACAGGCACCCCAAACTTTACGGCTGCTCTGTTTCCAAGAACCTCCACTTCGGTACACCTTCAATATCCCAGAAAGAGAAAAATGGATAAAGAAATAGTGGTACTTGGCCCAATGGAATATCACTCAGCCATGAAATCAATGTCATAAGGCTACTTAGCAGCATGATGAGTGGATTTAGCAACGATGATTCTCAGTGAAATAAGTCACACAGAAAAAGACACTTATCCTAAGATATCGCTTATAGAGGGAATGTCAAAATCGCTACACTTGAACTGAATTACAAAACAGAACAGAGTCACACCTTTAGAAGACACACTATGGCTGCTTAACGGGAAAGGTGAGGTGGGGTGATGCATAAAACAAGGGTTTGAAATTAGCTCAGAGACCTCTCCATAAGCCAAATATGTAATAGACAAGGCCTACTCCCTGCTCAGTGAACTGGACTCAACACCCCCTAGTCACCGCACAAGAATATATCTCACTATTAAGAATCTGAAAACCTATGTATCGATATCTCTCTGCAAGTGAATCAAGAGGGTGTAAAGCGGCATCAACACAGCAGAGAAAAGCAGCCAATCCCCATTCTAAACATAAATTACTTTAAAAAACCCACACAAAAAAATCAGTGAAAGAGAGAGAAATTCTTACAAAATCCGTTCAGGGTCTCTGATGCAACCTGGATTGCCCATATCTAGACCCACAGCTGGATGAGACATAAGGCTGGACACTCTTGGGGCTCAGAGGATTGGTGAGGTTGGGTGAGCAAATGCAGATACTTTAAAGTAACACTGCGGGGTACCCACCCCATGGGTCTCAAATCTCCAGGTACAAGGGCATCTTCCTACATCAAAACATGCATGGGAAACCCAGAAGATGGTATGCTGTGAGATCGGGAAAGGCTTCTAAAACGCAGCTCATTTCTCCTCTCCTTGTGCTCGGGTTCGCCATTCCAGCCGCTTGACTAACCATCTCCCCACTTGGAGATTCAGCACCTTTAACCTCCTGTTTCGTACAGGTTGCAATTTGTCCTGAGGATGAACGGGAAGACGGGCAACCAACGAGAGACTAGCCCTAGGTGTTGGGACAGGCATAGGTCACTCCATTTTCCCATCAGGAAGAAGAATGAACCACAGGCTCCGGCGGCCCCCTGGAAGCCGAATAGGGCCTGAAGCAATCCTGCGCTTTTGCGGCCAGCTCCCAAAAAAGCGAGTAGACAAATGGAGCTCAGGGGAACTGCAATTCACAAACGTGCAGAGTTATAAATGAGAACTCTCGTCCACAAATATATTGAGGGAAGGCAACGAAGAGGATTTGAAAGCAAGGCAGATTTGCAGGAAACAGATTTCAGGAGGTAGATTAGACTCGCCTTTAAAGCATATGAAAAGCGGCAAAACGTTGACAATGATGCCCTGGGCCAAAAAGGGCATATGCGTTTTTTCCTGAATATATTCAGGAAAAAATGCATATGCCCTTTTTGGCCAACCAAGCAAGCCGGAAGGGCAAATCAGCGCTACAAAGAAGTCTCGCTTGCCCTCGGTCAAAAGGGCCATGCTGAACAAAGTGTAAAAACCAGAAAAGCAGGACAGGCCATGGAGACATGGGAGCCTTGCTACGCTGATGGGCGGGATGTAAATTGCCAACAGGCACTCTGGAGAATTGTACTGTGTGTCCTGAAACAAGTAATAAACACAGCTTAGAGAGCATAGGGCACTTCCACTCATGGGCGTATAAATTGGGAAAACTAAAAATCAACAAGACACAGGCACCCCAAACTTTACGGCTGCTCTGTTTCCAAGAACCTCCACTTCAGTACACCTTCAATATCCCAGGAAAGAGAAAAATGGATAAACAAATAGTGGTACTTGGCACAATGGAATATCACTCAGCCATGAAATCAATGTCATAAGGCTAGTTAGCAGCATGATGAGTGGATTTAGTGACGATGATTCAGAGTGAAATAAGTCACACAGAAAAAGACACTTATCCTAAGATATCGCTTATAGAGGGAATGTCAAAATCGCTACACTTGAACTGAATTACAAAACAGAACAGAGTCACACCTTTAGAAGACACACTATGGCTGCTTAACGGGAAAGGTGAGGTGGGTTGATGAATAAAACAAGGGTTTGAACTTAGCTCAGAGACCGCTCCATAAGCCAAATATGTAATAGACAAGGCCTACTCCCTGCTCAGTGAACTGGACTCAACACCCCCTAGTCACCGCACAAGAATATATCTGACTAGTAAGAATCTGAAAACCTATATATAGATATCTCTCTGCAAGTGAATCAAGAGGGTGTAAAGCGAATAAACACAGCAGGGAAAAGAAGCCAAGCCCCATTTTAACCATAAATTACTTGAAAAAACCCACAAGACAAAGACAGTGAAAGAGAAATTCTTACAAAATCCGTTCAGGGTCTCTGATGCAACTTGGATTGACCATATCTAGACCCACAGCTGGATGAGACATAAGGCTGGACACTCTTGGGGCTGAGAGGATTGGTGAGGTTGGGTGAGCAAACCCAGATACTTTAAAGTAACACCGTGGGGTACACACCCCATGGGTCTCAAATCTCCAGGTACAAGGGCATCTTCCTACATCAAAACATGCATGGGAAACCCAGAAGATGGTATGCCGTGAGATCGGGAAAGGTTTCTAAAACGCACCTCATTTCTCCTCTCCTTGTGCTCGGGTTCGCCATTCCAGCCGCTTGACTAACCATCTCCCTACTTGGAGAATCAGCACCTTTAACCTCCTGTTTCGTACAAGTTGCAATTTGTCCTGAGGATGAACGGGAAGACGGGGAACCAACGATAGACTAGCCCTAGGTGTTGGACAGGCACAGGTCACTCCATTTTCCCATCAGGAAGAAGAATGAACCACAGGCTCAGCCTGCCCCCCAGAACCAAAATAGGGCCTGAAGCAATCCTGCGCTTTTGCGGCCAGCTCCCAAAAAAGCGAGTAGAAAAATGGAGCTCAGGGGCACTGCAATTCAGAAACGTGCAGAGTTATAAATGATTTCTCTCGTCCACAAATATATTGAGGGAAGGCAACGAAGAGGATTTGAAAGCAAGGCAGATTTGCAAGAAACAGATTTCAGGAGGTAGATTCGACTCGCCTTTAAAGCACATGAAAAGCGGCACAACGTTGACAATGATGCCCTTGGCCAAAAAGGGCGTATGCGTTTTTTCCTGAATATATTGAGGAAAAAACTCATACGCCCTTTTTGGCCAACCAAGCAAGCCGGAAGGGCAAATCAGCGCTACAAAGAAATCTCGCTTGCCCTCGGTCAAAAGGGCCATGCTGAAGAAAGTGTAAAAACCAGAAAAGCCGGACAGGCCATGGAGACATGGGAGCCTTGCTACGCTGATGGGCGGGATGTAAATTGCCAACAGGCACTCTGGAGAAGGGTACGGTGTGTCCTGAAACAAGTAAGAAACACAGCTTAGAGAGCATAGGGCACTTCCACTCATGGGCGTATAAATTGGGAAAACTAAAAATCAACAAAACACAGGCACCCCAAACTTTACGGCTGCTCTGTTTCCAAGAACCTCCACTTCGGTACACCTTCAATATCCCAGAAAGAGAAAAATGGATAAAGAAATAGTGGTACTTGGCCCAATGGAATATCACTCAGCCATGAAATCAATGTCATAAGGCTACTTAGCAGCATGATGAGTGGATTTAGCAACGATGATTCTCAGTGAAATAAGTCACACAGAAAAAGACACTTATCCTAAGATATCGCTTATAGAGGGAATGTCAAAATCGCTACACTTGAACTGAATTACAAAACAGAACAGAGTCACACCTTTAGAAGACACACTATGGCTGCTTAACGGGAAAGGTGAGGTGGGGTGATGCATAAAACAAGGGTTTGAAATTAGCTCAGAGACCTCTCCATAAGCCAAATATGTAATAGACAAGGCCTACTCCCTGCTCAGTGAACTGGACTCAACACCCCCTAGTCACCGCACAAGAATATATCTCACTATTAAGAATCTGAAAACCTATGTATCGATATCTCTCTGCAAGTGAATCAAGAGGGTGTAAAGCGGCATCAACACAGCAGAGAAAAGCAGCCAATCCCCATTCTAAACATAAATTACTTTAAAAAACCCACACAAAAAAATCAGTGAAAGAGAGAGAAATTCTTACAAAATCCGTTCAGGGTCTCTGATGCAACCTGGATTGCCCATATCTAGACCCACAGCTGGATGAGACATAAGGCTGGACACTCTTGGGGCTCAGAGGATTGGTGAGGTTGGGTGAGCAAATGCAGATACTTTAAAGTAACACTGCGGGGTACCCACCCCATGGGTCTCAAATCTCCAGGTACAAGGGCATCTTCCTACATCAAAACATGCATGGGAAACCCAGAAGATGGTATGCTGTGAGATCGGGAAAGGCTTCTAAAACGCAGCTCATTTCTCCTCTCCTTGTGCTCGGGTTCGCCATTCCAGCCGCTTGACTAACCATCTCCCCACTTGGAGATTCAGCACCTTTAACCTCCTGTTTCGTACAGGTTGCAATTTGTCCTGAGGATGAACGGGAAGACGGGCAACCAACGAGAGACTAGCCCTAGGTGTTGGGACAGGCATAGGTCACTCCATTTTCCCATCAGGAAGAAGAATGAACCACAGGCTCCGGCGGCCCCCTGGAAGCCGAATAGGGCCTGAAGCAATCCTGCGCTTTTGCGGCCAGCTCCCAAAAAAGCGAGTAGACAAATGGAGCTCAGGGGAACTGCAATTCACAAACGTGCAGAGTTATAAATGAGAACTCTCGTCCACAAATATATTGAGGGAAGGCAACGAAGAGGATTTGAAAGCAAGGCAGATTTGCAGGAAACAGATTTCAGGAGGTAGATTAGACTCGCCTTTAAAGCATATGAAAAGCGGCAAAACGTTGACAATGATGCCCTGGGCCAAAAAGGGCATATGCGTTTTTTCCTGAATATATTCAGGAAAAAATGCATATGCCCTTTTTGGCCAACCAAGCAAGCCGGAAGGGCAAATCAGCGCTACAAAGAAGTCTCGCTTGCCCTCGGTCAAAAGGGCCATGCTGAACAAAGTGTAAAAACCAGAAAAGCAGGACAGGCCATGGAGACATGGGAGCCTTGCTACGCTGATGGGCGGGATGTAAATTGCCAACAGGCACTCTGGAGAATTGTACTGTGTGTCCTGAAACAAGTAATAAACACAGCTTAGAGAGCATAGGGCACTTCCACTCATGGGCGTATAAATTGGGAAAACTAAAAATCAACAAGACACAGGCACCCCAAACTTTACGGCTGCTCTGTTTCCAAGAACCTCCACTTCAGTACACCTTCAATATCCCAGGAAAGAGAAAAATGGATAAACAAATAGTGGTACTTGGCACAATGGAATATCACTCAGCCATGAAATCAATGTCATAAGGCTAGTTAGCAGCATGATGAGTGGATTTAGTGACGATGATTCAGAGTGAAATAAGTCACACAGAAAAAGACACTTATCCTAAGATATCGCTTATAGAGGGAATGTCAAAATCGCTACACTTGAACTGAATTACAAAACAGAACAGAGTCACACCTTTAGAAGACACACTATGGCTGCTTAACGGGAAAGGTGAGGTGGGTTGATGAATAAAACAAGGGTTTGAACTTAGCTCAGAGACCGCTCCATAAGCCAAATATGTAATAGGCAAGGCCTACTCCCTGCTCAGTGAACTGGACTCAACACCCCCTAGTCACCGCACAAGAATATATCTGACTAGTAAGAATCTGAAAACCTATATATAGATATCTCTCTGCAAGTGAATCAAGAGGGTGTAAAGCGAATAAACACAGCAGGGAAAAGAAGCCAAGCCCCATTTTAACCATAAATTACTTGAAAAAACCCACAAGACAAAGACAGTGAAAGAGAAATTCTTACAAAATCCGTTCAGGGTCTCTGATGCAACTTGGATTGACCATATCTAGACCCACAGCTGGATGAGACATAAGGCTGGACACTCTTGGGGCTGAGAGGATTGGTGAGGTTGGGTGAGCAAACCCAGATACTTTAAAGTAACACCGTGGGGTACACACCCCATGGGTCTCAAATCTCCAGGTACAAGGGCATCTTCCTACATCAAAACATGCATGGGAAACCCAGAAGATGGTATGCCGTGAGATCGGGAAAGGTTTCTAAAACGCACCTCATTTCTCCTCTCCTTGTGCTCGGGTTCGCCATTCCAGCCGCTTGACTAACCATCTCCCTACTTGGAGAATCAGCACCTTTAACCTCCTGTTTCGTACAAGTTGCAATTTGTCCTGAGGATGAACGGGAAGACGGGGAACCAACGATAGACTAGCCCTAGGTGTTGGGACAGGCACAGGTCACTCCATTTTCCCATCAGGAAGAAGAATGAACCACAGGCTCAGCCTGCCCCCCAGAACCAAAATAGGGCCTGAAGCAATCCTGCGCTTTTGCGGCCAGCTCCCAAAAAAGCGAGTAGAAAAATGGAGCTCAGGGGCACTGCAATTCAGAAACGTGCAGAGTTATAAATGATTTCTCTCGTCCACAAATATATTGAGGGAAGGCAACGAAGAGGATTTGAAAGCAAGGCAGATTTGCAAGAAACAGATTTCAGGAGGTAGATTCGACTCGCCTTTAAAGCACATGAAAAGCGGCACAACGTTGACAATGATGCCCTTGGCCAAAAAGGGCGTATGCGTTTTTTCCTGAATATATTGAGGAAAAAACTCATACGCCCTTTTTGGCCAACCAAGCAAGCCGGAAGGGCAAATCAGCGCTACAAAGAAATCTCGCTTGCCCTCGGTCAAAAGGGCCATGCTGAAGAAAGTGTAAAAACCAGAAAAGCCGGACAGGCCATGGAGACATGGGAGCCTTGCTACGCTGATGGGCGGGATGTAAATTGCCAACAGGCACTCTGGAGAAGTGTACGGTGTGTCCTGAAACAAGTAAGAAACACAGCTTAGAGAGCATAGGGCACTTCCACTCATGGGCGTATAAATTGGGAAAACTAAAAATCAACAAAACACAGGCACCCCAACCTTTACGGCTGCTCTGTTTCCAAGAACCTCCACTTCGGTACACCTTCAATATCCCAGAAAGAGAAAAATGGATAAAGAAATAGTGGTACTTGGCCCAATGGAATATCACTCAGCCATGAAATCAATGTCATAAGGCTACTTAGCAGCATGATGAGTGGATTTAGCAACGATGATTCTCAGTGAAATAAGTCACACAGAAAAAGACACTTATCCTAAGATATCGCTTATAGAGGGAATGTCAAAATCGCTACACTTGAACTGAATTACAAAACAGAACAGAGTCACACCTTTAGAAGACACACTATGGCTGCTTAACGGGAAAGGTGAGGTGGGGTGATGCATAAAACAAGGGTTTGAAATTAGCTCAGAGACCTCTCCATAAGCCAAATATGTAATAGACAAGGCCTACTCCCTGCTCAGTGAACTGGACTCAACACCCCCTAGTCACCGCACAAGAATATATCTCACTATTAAGAATCTGAAAACCTATGTATCGATATCTCTCTGCAAGTGAATCAAGAGGGTATAAAGCGGCATAAACACAGCAGAGAAAAGCAGCCAAGCCCCATTCTAAACATAAATTACTTTAAAAAACCCACACAAAAAAAACAGTGAAAGAGAGAGAAATTCTTACAAAATCCGTTCAGGGTCTCTGATGCAACCTGGATTGACCATATCTAGACCCACAGCTGGATGAGACATAAGGCTGGACACTCTTGGGGCTGAGAGGATTGGTGAGGTTGAGTGAGCAAACCCAGATACTTTAAAGTAACACCGCGGGGTACACACCCCATGGGTCCCAAATCTCCAGGTACAAGGGCATCTTCCTACATCAAAACATGCATGGGAAACCCAGAAGATGGTATGCCGTGAGATCGGGAAAGGTTTCTAAAACGCACCTCATTTCTCCTCTCCTTGTGCTAGGGTTCGCCATTCCAGCCGCTTGACTAACCATCTCCCTACTTGGAGAATCAGCACCTTTAACCTCCTGTTTCGTACAGGTTGCAATTTGTCCTGAGGATGAACGGGAAGACGGGGAACCAATGAGAGACTAGCCCTAGGTGTTGGGACAGGCACAGGTCACTCCATTTTCCCATCAGGAAGAAGAATGAACCACAGGCTCAGCCTGCCCCCCAGAACCAAAAAAGGGCCTGAAGCAATCCTGCGCTTTTGCGGCCAGCTCCCAAAAAAGCGAGTAGACAAATGGAGCTCAGGGGCACTGCAATTCACAAACGTGCAGAGTTATAAATGATAACTCTCGTCCACAAATATATTGAGGGAAGGCAACGAAGAGGATTTGAAAGCAAGGCAGATTTGCAGGAAACAGATTTCAGGAGGTAGATTCGACTCGCCTTTAAAGCACATGAAAAGTGGCAAAACGTTGACAATGATGCCCTTGGCCAAAAAGGGCGTATGCGTTTTTTCCTGAATATATTCAGGAAAAAAGGCATACGCCCTTTTTGGCCAACCAAGCAAGCCGGAAGGGCAAATCAGCGCTACAAAAACTCTCGCTTGCCCTCGGTCAAAAGGGCCATGCTGAACAAACTGTAAAAACCAGAAAAGCAGGACAGGCCATGGAGACATGGGAGGCTTGCTACGCTGATGGGCAGGTTGTAAATTGCCAACAGGCACTCTGAAGAAGTGTACGGTGTGTCCTGAACCAAGTAATAAACACAGCTTAGAGAGCATAGGGCACTTCCACTCATGGGCGTATAAATTGGGAAAAATAAAAATCAACAAGACACAGGCACCCCAACCTTTACGGCTGCTCTGTTTCCAAGAACCTCCACTTCGGTACACCTTCAATATCCCAGAAAGAGAAAAATGGATAAAGAAATGGTGGTACTTGGCCCAATGGAATATCACTCAGCCATGAAATCAATGTCATAAGGCTAGTTAGCAGCATGATGAGTGGATTTAGTGACGATGATTCTAAGTGAAATAAGTCACACAGAAAAAGACACTTATCCTAAGATATCGCTTATAGAGGGAATGTCAAAATCGCTACACTTGAACTGAATTACAAAACAGAACAGAGTCACACCTTTAGAAGACACAATATGGCTGCTTAACGGGAAAGGTGAGGTGGGGTGATGCATAAAACAAGGGTTTGAAATTAGCTCAGAGACCTCTCCATAGGCCAAATATGTAATAGACAAGGCCTACTCCCTGCTCAGTGAACTGGACTCAACACCCCCTAGTCACCGCACAAGAATATATCTGAGTAGTAAGAATCTGAAAACCTATGTATCGATATCTCTCTGCAAGTGAATCAAGAGGGTGTAAAGCGGCATAAACACAGCAGAGAAAAGCAGCCAAGCCCCATTCTAAACATAAATTACTTTAAAAAACCCACACAAAAAAAACAGTGAAAGAGAGAGAAATTCCTACAAAATCAGTTCAGGGTCTCTGATGCAACCTGGATTGACCATATCTAGACCCACAGCTTGATGAGACATAAGGCTGGACACTCTTGGGGCTCAGAGGATTGGTGAGGTTGGGTGAGCAAATGCAGATATTTTAAAGTAACACTGCGGGGTACCCACACCATGGGTCTCAAATCTCCAGGTACAAGGGAATCTTCCTACATCAAAACATGCATGGGAAACCCAGAAGATGGTATGCCGTGAGATCGGGAAAGGCTTCTAAAACGCACCTCATTTCTCCTCTCCTTGTTCTCGGGTTCGCCATTCCAGCCGCTTGACTAACCATCTCCCTACTTGGAGAATCAGCACCTTTAACCTCCTGTTTCGTACAGGTTGCAATTTGTCCTGAGGATGAACGGGAAGACGGGCAACCAACGAGAGACTAGCCCTAGGTGTTGGTACAGCCACAGGTCACTCCATTTTCCCATCAGGAAGAAGAATGAACCACAGGCTCCGGCGGCCCCCTGGAAGCCGAATAGGGCCTGAAGCAATCCTGCGCTTTTGCTGCCAGCTCCCAAAAATGCGAGTAGACAAATGGAGCTCAGGGGCACTGCAATTCACAAACGTGCAGAGTTATAAATGATAACTCTCGTCCACAAATATATTGAGGGAAGGCAACGAAGAGGATTTGAAAGCAAGGCAGATTTGCAGGAAACAGATTTCAGGAGGTAGATTCGACTCGCCTTTAAAGCACATGAAAAGCGGAAAAACGTTTACAATGATGCCCTGGGCCAAAAAGGGCATATGCGTTTTTTCCTGAATATATTCAGGAAAAAACGCATATGCCCTTTTTGGCCAACCAAGCAAGCCGGAAGGGCAAATCAGCGCTACAAAGAAGTCTCACTTGCCCTCGGTCAAAAGGGCCATGCTGAAGAAAGTGTAAAAACCAGAAAAGCAGGACAGGCCATGGAGACATGGGAGCCTTGCTACGCTGATGGGCGGGATGTAAATTGCCAACAGGCACTCTGGAAAATTGTACGGTGTGTCCTGAAACAAGTAATAAACACAGCTTAGAGAGCATAGGGCACTTCCACTCATGGGCGTATAAATTGGGAAAACTAAAAATCAACAAGACACAGGCACCCCAAACTTTACGGGTGCTCTGTTTCCAAGAACCTCCACTTCAGTACACCTTCAATATCCCAGGAAAGAGAAAAATGGATAAACAAATAGTGGTACTTGGCACAATGGAATATCACTCAGCCATGAAATCAATGTCATAAGGCTAGTTAGCAGCATGATGAGTGGATTTAGTGACGATGATTCTAAGTGAAATAAGTCACACAGAAAAAGACACTTATCCTAAGATATCGCTTATAGAGGGAATGTCAAAATCGCTACACTTGAACTGAATTACAAAACAGAACAGAGTCACACCTTTAGAAGACACACTATGGCTGCTTAACGGGAAAGGTGAGGTGGGGTGATGCATAAAACAAGGGTTTGAACTTAGCTCAGAGACCGCTCCATAAGCCAAATATGTAATAGACAAGGCCTACTCCCTGCTCAGTGAACTGGACTCAACACCCCCTAGTCACCGCACAAGAATATATCTGACTAGTAAGAATCTGAAAACCTATGTATCGATATCTCTCTGCAAGTGAATCAAGAGGGTGTAAAGCGGCATAAACACAGCAGGGAATAGCAGCCAAGCCCGATTCTAAACATAAATTACTTTAAAAAACCCACAAAACAAAGACAGTGAAAGAGAGAGAAATTCTTACAAAATCCGTTCAGGGTCTCTGATGCAACCTGGATTGACCATATCTAGACCCACAGCTGGATGAGACATAAGGCTGGACATTCTTGGGGCTCAGAGGATTGGTGAGGTTGGGTGAGCAAATGCAGATACTTTAAAGTAACACTGCGGGGTACCCACCCCATGGATCTCAAATCTCCAGGTACAAGGGCATCTTCCTACATCAAAACATGCATGGGAACCCCAGAAGATGGTATGCTGTGAGATGGGGAAAGGCTTCTAAAACGCACCTCATTTCTCCTCTACTTGTGCTCGGGTTCGCCATTCCAGCCGCTTGACTAACCATCTCCCTACTTGGAGAATCAGCACTTTTAACCTCCTGTTTCGTACAGGTTGCAATTTGTCCTGAGGATGAACGGGAAGAAGGGCAACCAACGAGAGACTAGCCCTAGGTGTTGGGACAGGCCCAGGACACTCCATTTTCCCATCAGGAAGAAGAATGAACCACAGGCTCCGGCGGCCCCCTGGAAGCCGAATAGCGCCTGAAGCAATCCTGCGCTTTTGCGGCCAGCTCCCAAAAAAGCGAGTAGACAAATGGAGCTCAGGGGCACTGCAATTCACAAACGTGCAGAGTTATAAATGAGAACTCTCGTCCACAAATATATTGAGGGAAGGCAACGAAGAGGATTTGAAAGCAAGGCAGATTTGCAGGAAACAGATTTCAGGAGGTAGATTCGACTCGCCTTTAAAGCACATGAAAAGCGGCAAAACGTTGACAATGATGCCCTTGGCCAAAAACGGCGTATGCGTTTTTTCCTGAATATATTCAGGAAAAAACGCATACGCCCTTTTTGGCCAACCAAGCAAGCCGGAAGGGCAAATCAGCGCTACAAAGAAGTCTCGCTTGCCCTCGGTCAAAAGGGCCATGCTGAAAAAAGTGTAAAAACCAGAAAAGCAGGACAGGCCATGGAGACATGGGAGCCTTGCTACGCTGATGGGCGGGATGTAAATTGCCAGCAGGCACTCTGGAGAAGTGTACGGTGTGTCCTGAAACAAGTAATAAACACAGCTTAGAGAGCATAGGGCACTTCCACTCATGGGCGTATAAATTGGGAAAACTAAAAATCAACAAGACACAGGCACCCCAAACTTTACAGCTGCTGTGTTTCCAAGAACCTCCACTTCAGTACACCTTCAATATCGCAGGAAAGAGCAAAATAGATAAAGAAATGGTGGTACTTGGCCCAATGGAATATCACTCAGCCATGAAATCAATGTCATAAGGCTAGTTAGCAGCATGATGAGTGGATTTAGCGACGATGATTCTAAGTGAAATAAGTCACACAAAAAAAGACACTTATCCTAAGATATCGCTTAGAGAGGGAATGTCAAAATCGCTACACTTGAACTGAATTACAAAACAGAACAGAGTCACACCTTTAGAAGACACACTATGGCTGCTTAACGGGAACGGTGAGGTGGGGTGATGCATACAACAAGGGTTTGAAATTAGCTCAGAGACCGCTCCATAAGCCAAATAACTAATAGACAAGGCCTACTCCCTGCTCAGTGAACTGGACTCAACACCCCCTAGTCACCGCACAAGAATATATCTGACTAGTAAGAATCTGAAAACCTATGTATCGATATCTCTCTGCAAGTGAATGAAGAGGGTGTAAAGCGGCATAAACACAGCAGGGAAAAGCAGCCAAGCCCCATTCTAAACATAAATTACTTAAAAAAACCCACAAAACAAAGACAGTGAAAGAGAGAGAAATTCTTACAAAATCAGTTCAGGGGCTCTGATGCCACCTGGATAGACCATATCTAGACCCACAGCTGGATGAGACATAAGGCTGGACACTCTTGGGGCTGAGAGGATTGGTGAGGTTGGGTGAGCAAACGCAGATACTTTAAAGTAATACTGCGGGGTACCCACCCCATGGGTCTCAAATCTCCAGGTACAAGGGCATCTTCCTACATCAAAACATGCATGGGAAACCCAGAGAATTGTATGCCGTGAGATCGGGAAAGGCTTCTAAAACGCACCTCATTTCTCCTCTCCTTGTGCTCGGGTTCGCCATTCCAGCCGCTTGACTAACCATCTCCCTACTTGGAGAATCAGCACCTTTAACCTCCTGTTTCGTACAGGTTGCAATTTGTCCTGAGGATGAACGGGAAGACGGACAACCAACGAGAGACTAGCGCTAGGTGTTGGGACAGGCACAGGTCACTCCATTTTCCCATCAGGAAGAAGAATGAACCACAGGCTCAGCCTGCCCCCCAGAAGCAAAATAGGGCCTGAAGCAATCCTGCGCTTTTGTGGCCAGCTCCCAAAAAAGCGAGTAGACAAATGGAGCTCAGGGGCACTGCAATTCACAAACGTGCAGAGTTATAAATGAGAACTCTCGTCCACAAATATATTGAGGGAAGGCAATGAAGAGGATTTGAAAGCAAGGCAGATTTGCAGGAAACAGATTTCAGGAGATAGATTCGACTCGCCTTTAAAGCACATGAAAAGTGGCAAAACGTTGACAATGATGCCCTTGGCCAAAAAGGGCATATGCGTTTTTTCCTGAATATACTCAGGAAAAAACGCATACGCCCTTTTAGGCCAACCAAGCATGCCGGAAGGGCAAATCAGCGCTACAAAGACGTCTCGTTTGCCCTCGGTCAAAAGGGCCATGCTGAAAAAAGTGTAAAAACCAGAAAAGCAGGACAGGCCATGGAGACATGCGAGCCTTGCTACGCTGATGGGCGGGATGTAAATTGCCAACAGCCACTCTGGAGAAGGGTACGGTGTGTCCTGAAACAAGTAATAAACACAGCTTAGAGAGCATAGGGCACTTCCACTCATGGGCGTATAAATTGGGAAAAATAAAAATCAACAAGACACAGGCACCCCAACCTTTACGGCTGCTCTGTTTCCAAGAACCTCCACTTCGGTACAACTTCAATATCCCAGAAAGAGAAAAATGGATAAAGAAATAGTGGTACTTGGCCCAATGGAATATCACTCAGCCATGAAATCAATGTCATAAGGCTAGTTAGCAGCATGATGAGTGGATTTAGCGACGATGATTCTAAGTGAAATAAGTCACACAGAAAAAGACACTTATCCTAAGATATTGCTTATAGAGGGAATGTCAAAATCGCTACACTTGAACTGAATTACAAAACAGAACAGAGTCACACCTTTAGAAGACACACTATGGCTGCTTAACGGGAAAGGTGAGGTGGGGTGATGCATAAAACAAGGGTTTGAAATTAGCTCAGAGACCTCTCCATAAGCCAAATATGTAATAGACAAGGCCTACTCCCTGCTCAGTGAACTGGACTCAACACCCCCTAGTCACCGCACAAGAATATATCTCACTATTAAGAATCTGAAAACCTATGTATCGATATCTCTCTGCAAGTGAATCAAGAGGGTGTAAAGCGGCATAAACACAGCAGAGAAAAGCAGCCAATCCCCATTCTAAACATAAATTACTTTAAAAAACCCACACAAAAAAAACAGTGAAAGAGAGAGAAATTTTTACAAAATCCGTTCAGGGTCTCTGATGCAACCTGGATTGCCCATATCTAGACCCACAGCTGGATGAGACATAAGGCTGGACACTCTTGGGGCTCAGAGGATTGGTGAGGTTGGGTGAGCAAATGCAGATACTTTAAAGTAACACTGCGGGGTACCCACCCCATGGGTCTCAAATCTCCAGGTACAAGGGCATCTTCCTACATCAAAACATGCATGGGAAACCCAGAAGATGGTATGCTGTGAGATCGGGAAAGGCTTCTAAAACGCACCTCATTTCTCCTCTCCTTGTGCTCGGGTTCGCCATTCCAGCCGCTTAACTAACCATCTCCCTACTTGGAGAATCAGCACCTTTAACCTCCTATTTCGTACAGGTTGCAATTTGTCCTGAGGATGAACGGGAAGACGGGCAACCAACGAGAGACTAGCCCTAGGTGTTGGGACAGGCACAGGTCACTCCATTTTCCCATCAGGAAGAAGAATGAACCACAGGCTCCGGCAGCCCCCTGGAAGCCGAATAGGGCCTGAAGCAATCCTGCGCTTTTGCTGCCAGCTCCCAAAAAAGCGAGTAGACAAATGGAGCTCAGGGGAACTGCAATTCACAAACATGCAGAGTTATAAATGATAACTCTCGTCCACAAATATATTGAGGGAAGGCAACGAAGAGGATTTGAAAGCAAGGCAGATTTGCAGGAAACAGATTTCAGGAGGTAGATTCGACTCGCCTTTAAAGCATGTGAAAAGCGGCAAAATGTTGACAATGATGCCATGGGCGAAAAAAGGGCGTATGCGTTTTTTCCTGAATATATTCAGGAAAAAACGCATACGCCCTTTTTGGCCAACCAAGCAAGCCGGAAGGGCAAATCAGCGCTACAAAGAAGTCTCGCTTGCCCTCGGTCAAAAGGGCCATGCTGAACAAAGTGTAAAAACCAGAAAAGCAGGACAGGCCATGGAGACATGGGAGCCTTGCTACGCTGATGGGCGGGATTTAAATTGCCAACAGGCACTCTGGAGAAGTGTACGGTGTGTCCTGAAACAAGTAATAAACACAGCTTAGAGAGCATAGGCCCTTCCACTCATGGGCGTATAAATTGGGAAAACTAAAAATCAACAAGACACAGGCAACCCAAACTTTACGGCTGCTCTGTTTCCAAGAACCTCCACTTCAGTACACCTTAAATATCCCAGGAAAGAGAAAAATGGATAAACAAATAGTGGTACTTGGCACAATGGAATATCACTCAGCCATGAAATCAATGTCATAAGGCTAGTTAGCAGCATGATGAGTGGATTTAGTGACGATGATTCTAAGTGAAATAAGTCACACAGAAAAAGACAGTTATCCTAAGATATCGCTTATAGAGGGAATGTCAAAATCGCTACACTTGAACTGAATTACAAAACAGAACAGAGTCACACCTTTAGAAGACACACTATGGCTGCTTAACGGGAAAGGTGAGGTGGGGTGATGCATAAAACAAGGGTTTGAACTTAGCTCAGAGACCGCTCCATAAGCCAAATATGTAATAGACAAGGCCTACTCCCTGCTCAGTGAACTGGACTCAACACCCCCTAGTCACCGCACAAGAATATATCTGACTAGTAAGAATCTGAAAACCTATGTATCGATATCTCTCTGCAAGTGAATCAAGAGTGTGTAAAGCGAATAAACGCAGCAGGGAAAAGCAGCCAAGCCCCATTTTAAACATAAATTACTTTAAAAAACCCACAAAACAAAGACAGTGAAAGAGAGAGAAATTCTTACAAAATCCGTTCAGGGTCTATGATGCAACTTGGATTGACCATATCTAGACCCACAGCTGGATGAGACATAAGGCTGGACACTCTTGGGGCTGAGAGGATTGGTGAGGTTGGGTGAGCAAACGCAGATACTTTAAAGTAACACCGTGGGGTACACACCCCATTGGTCTCAAATCTCCAGGTACAAGGGCATCTTCCTACATCAAAACATGCATGGGAAACCCAGAAGATGGTATGCCGTGAGATCGGGAAAGGTTTCTAAAACGCACCTCATTTCTCCTCTCCTTGTGCTCGGGTTCGCCATTCCAGCCGCTTGACTAACCATCTCCCTTTTTGGAGAATCAGCACCTTTAACCTCCTGTTTCGTCCAGGTTGCAATTTGTCCTGAGGATGAACGGGAAGACGGGGAACCAACGAGAGACTAGCCCTAGGTGTTGGGACAGGCACAGGTCACTCCATTTTCCCATCAGGAAGAAGCATGAACCACAGGCTCAGCCTGCCCCCCAGAACCAAAATAGGGCCTGAAGCAATCCTGCGCTTTTGCGGCCAGCTCCCAAAAAAGCGAGTAGAAAAATGGAGCTCAGGGGCACTGCAATTCAGAAACGTGCAGAGTTATAAATGATAACTCTCGTCCACAAATATATTGAGGGAAGGCAACGAAGAGGATTTGAAAGCAAGGCAGATTTGCAAGAAACAGATTTCAGGAGGTAGATTCGACTCGCCTTTAAAGCACATGAAAAGCGGCACAACGTTGACAATGATGTCCTTGGCCAAAAAGGGCGTATGCGTTTTTTCCTGAATATATTCAGGAAAAAACGCATACGCCCTTTTTGGCCAACCAAGCAAGCCGGAAGGGCAAATCAGCGCTACAAAGAAGTCTCGCTTGCCCTCGGTCAAAAGGGCCATGCTGAAAAAAGTGTAAAAACCAGAAAAGCAGGACAGGCCATGGAGACATGGGAGCCTTGCTACGCTGATGGGCGGGATGTAATTTGCCAACAGGCACTCTGGAGAAGTGTACGGTGTGTCCTGAAACAAGTAATAAACACAGCTTAGAGAGCATAGGGAACTTCCACTCATGGGCGTATAAATTGGGAAAACTAAAAATCAACAAGACACAGGCACCCCAAAGTTTACGGCTGCTCTGCTTCCAAGAACCATCACTTCGGTACACCTTCAATATCCCAGAAAGAGAAAAATGGATAAAGAAATAGTGGTACTTGGCCCAATGGAATATCACTCAGCCATGAGATCAATGTCATAAGGCTAGTTAGCAGCATGATGAGTGGATTTAGGTACGATGATTCTAAGTGAAATAAGTCACACAGGAAAAGACACTTATCCTAAGATATCGCTTATAGAGGGAATGTCAAAATCGCTAAACTTGAACTGAATTACAAAACAGAACAGAGTCACACCTTTAGAAGACACACTATGGCTGCTTAACGGGAAAGGTGAGGTGGGCTGATGCATAAAACAAGGGTTTGAAATTAGCTCAGAGACCGCTCCATAAGCCAAATATGTAATAGACAAGGCCTACTCCCTGCTCAGTGAACTGGACTCAACACCCCCTAGTCACCGCACAAGAATATATCTGACTAGTAAGAATCTGAAAACCTATGTATCGATATCTCTCTGCAAGTGAATCAAGAGTGTGTAAAGCGGAATAAACACAGCAGGGAAAAGCAGCCAAGCCCCATTCTAAACATAAATTACTTTAAAAAACCCACAAAACAAAGACAGTGAAAGAGAAATTCTTACAAAATCCGTTCAGGGTCTCTGATGCAACTTGGATTGACCATATCTAGACCCACAGCTGGATGAGACATAAGGCTGGACACTCTTGGGGCTGAGAGGATTGGTGAGGTTGGGTGAGCAAACCCAGATATTTTAAAGTAACACCGCGGGGTACACACCCCATGGGTCTCAAATCTCCAGGTACAAGGGCATCTTCCTACATCAAAACATGCATGGGAAACCCAGAAGATGGTATGCCGTGAGATTGGGAAAGGTTTCTAAAACGCATCTCATTTCTCCTCTCCTTGTGCTCGGGTTCGCCATTCCAGCCGCTTGACTAACCATCTCCCTACTTGGAGAATCAGCACCTTTAACCTCCTGTTTCGTCCAGGTTGCAATTTGTCCTGAGGATGAACGGGAAGACGGGGAACCAACGAGAGACTAGCCCTAGGTGTTGGGACAGGCACAGGTCACTCCATTTTCCCATCAGGAAGAAGCATGAACCACAGGCTCAGCCTGCCCCCCAGAACCAAAATAGGGCCTGAAGCAATCCTGCGCTTTTGCGGCCAGCTCCCAAAAAAGCGAGTAGAAAAATGGAGCTCAGGGGCACTGCAATTCAGAAACGTGCAGAGTTATAAATGATAACTCTCGTCCACAAATATATTGAGGGAAGGCAACGAAGAGGATTTGAAAGCAAGGCAGATTTGCAAGAAACAGATTTCAGGAGGTAGATTCGACTCGCCTTTAAAGCACATGAAAAGCGGCACAACGTTGACAATGATGTCCTTGGCCAAAAAGGGCGTATGCGTTTTTTCCTGAATATATTCAGGAAAAAACGCATACGCCCTTTTTGGCCAACCAAGCAAGCCGGAAGGGCAAATCAGCGCTACAAAGAAGTCTCGCTTGCCCTCGGTCAAAAGGGCCATGCTGAAAAAAGTGTAAAAACCAGAAAAGCAGGACAGGCCATGGAGACATGGGAGCCTTGCTACGCTGATGGGCGGGATGTAATTTGCCAACAGGCACTCTGGAGAAGTGTACGGTGTGTCCTGAAACAAGTAATAAACACAGCTTAGAGAGCATAGGGAACTTCCACTCATGGGCGTATAAATTGGGAAAACTAAAAATCAACAAGACACAGGCACCCCAAAGTTTACGGCTGCTCTGCTTCCAAGAACCATCACTTCGGTACACCTTCAATATCCCAGAAAGAGAAAAATGGATAAAGAAATAGTGGTACTTGGCCCAATGGAATATCACTCAGCCATGAGATCAATGTCATAAGGCTAGTTAGCAGCATGATGAGTGGATTTAGGTACGATGATTCTAAGTGAAATAAGTCACACAGGAAAAGACACTTATCCTAAGATATCGCTTATAGAGGGAATGTCAAAATCGCTAAACTTGAACTGAATTACAAAACAGAACAGAGTCACACCTTTAGAAGACACACTATGGCTGCTTAACGGGAAAGGTGAGGTGGGCTGATGCATAAAACAAGGGTTTGAAATTAGCTCAGAGACCGCTCCATAAGCCAAATATGTAATAGACAAGGCCTACTCCCTGCTCAGTGAACTGGACTCAACACCCCCTAGTCACCGCACAAGAATATATCTGACTAGTAAGAATCTGAAAACCTATGTATCGATATCTCTCTGCAAGTGAATCAAGAGTGTGTAAAGCGGAATAAACACAGCAGGGAAAAGCAGCCAAGCCCCATTCTAAACATAAATTACTTTAAAAAACCCACAAAACAAAGACAGTGAAAGAGAAATTCTTACAAAATCCGTTCAGGGTCTCTGATGCAACTTGGATTGACCATATCTAGACCCACAGCTGGATGAGACATAAGGCTGGACACTCTTGGGGCTGAGAGGATTGGTGAGGTTGGGTGAGCAAACCCAGATATTTTAAAGTAACACCGCGGGGTACACACCCCATGGGTCTCAAATCTCCAGGTACAAGGGCATCTTCCTACATCAAAACATGCATGGGAAACCCAGAAGATGGTATGCCGTGAGATTGGGAAAGGTTTCTAAAACGCATCTCATTTCTCCTCTCCTTGTGCTCGGGTTCGCCATTCCAGCCGCTTGACTAACCATGTCCCTACTTGGAGAATCGGCACCTTTAACCTCCTGTTTCGTCCCGGTTGCAATTTGTCCTGAGGATGAATGGGAAGATGCGGAACCAACGAGAGACGAGCCCTAGGTGTTGGGACAGGCATAGGTCACTCCATTTTCCCATCAGGAAGAAGAATGAACCACAGGCTCAGCCTGCCCCCCAGAACCAAAATAGGGCCTGAAGCAATCCTGCGCTTTTGCGGCCAGCTCCCAAAAAAGCGAATAGACAAATGGAGCTCAGGGGCTCACAATTCACAAACGTGCAGAGTTATAAATGAGAACTCTCGTCCACAAATATATTGAGGGAAGGCAACGAAGAGGATTTGAAAGCAAGGCAGATTTGCAGGAAACAGATTTCAGGAGGTAGATTCAACTCGCCTTTAAAGCACATGAAAAGCGGCAAAACGTTGACAATGATGCCCTTGGCCAAAAAGGGCGTATGCGTTTTTTCCTGAATATATTCAGGAAAAAACGCATACGCCCTTTTAGGCCAACCAAGCAAGCCGGAAGGGCAAATCAGTGCTACAAAGAAATCTCGCTTGCCCTCGGTCAAAAAAGCCATGCTGAAAAAAGTGTAAAAACCAGAAAAGCAGGACAGGCCATGGAGACATGGGAGCCTTGCTACGCTAATGGGCAGGATGTAAATTGCCAACAGGCACTCTGGAGAAGTGTACGGTGTGTCCTGAAACAAGTAATAAACACAGCGTAGAGAGCATAGGGCACTTCCACTCATGGGCGTATAAATTGGGAAAACTAAAAATCAACAAGACACAGGCACCCCAAACTTTACGGCTGCTCTGTTTCCAAGAACCTCCACTTCGGTACACCTTCAATATCCCAGGAAAGAGAAAAATGGATAAAGAAATGGTGGTACTTGGCACAATGGAATATCACTCAGCCATGAAATCAATGTCATAAGGCTAGTTAGCAGCATGATGAGTGGATTTAGCGACGATGATTCTAAGTGAAATAAGTCACACAGAAAAAGACACTTATCCTAAGATATCGCTTAGAGAGGGAATGTCAAAATCGCTACTCTTGAACGGAATTACAAAACAGAACAGAGTCACACCTTTAGAAGACACACTATGGCTGCTTAACGGGAAAGGTGAGGTGGGATGATGCATAGAACAAGGGTTTGAAATTAGCTCAGAGACCGCTCCATAAGCCAAATATGTAATAGACAAGGCCTACTCCCTGCTCAGTGAACTGGACTCAACACCCCCTAGTCACCGCACAAGAATATATCTGACTAGTAAGAATCTGAAAACCTATGTATCGATATCTCTCTGCAAGTGAATCAAGAGGGTGTAAAGCGGAATAAACACAGCAGGGAAAAGCAGCCAAGCCCCATTCTAAACATAAATTACTTTAAAAAACCCACAAAACAAAGACAGTGAAAGAGAAATTCTTACAAAATCCGTTCAGGGTCTCTGATGCAACTTGGATTGACCATATCTAGACCCACAGCTGGATGAGACATAAGGCTGGACACTCTTGGGGCTGAGAGGATTGGTGAGGTTGGGTGAGCAAACCCAGATACTTTAAAGTAACACCGCGGGGTACCCACACCATGGGTCTCAAATCTCCAGGTACAAGGGCATCTTCCTACATCAAAACATGCATGGGAAACCCAGAAGATGGTATGCCGTGAGATCGGGAAAGGTTTCTAAAATGCACCTCATTTCTCCTCTCCTTGTGCTCGGGTTCGCCATTCCAGCCTCTTCACTTTACGTGCTAAATGGTATCTAGAGAGTGGGATATGTTTAATAAATACCCTAACTCTAATGCATACACTAACCCTTATCCATACCCTAAACCTAACTCTCACCCGTACTCTAACCCGTACCATAAGCAGTACCCTAACCCTAACCCTAAAACTAACCTTAAGCCATACCCTATGCCGTAACCTAACCCGGACCCTAAACCGTACCCGAAGTCGTACCCTACCCCTAACCCTAACACATACCCAACGAGGTACCCTCACCCGTACCCAAAGCCGTACCCTAACCCTAACCCTAACCCTAACCCTAACCCTCACCCTAACCCATACCCTACGCCGTACACTCACGTGTTCCCTAACCCATACCCAAAGCCGTACCCTAACCCTAACCATAACACTAAGCCTAACCCATATCCTATGCCGTACCCTCACCCTTACCCTAACCCGTACCCTAACCCTAACCCTAATCCATACACTAACCCGTACCCTCAACCGTACCCTAACCCGTACCCTAACCCTAACCCTAACCCTAACTCTAAACCTAACCCATAACCTACGCCGTACACTCACGCGTTCCCTAACCCGTACCCAAAGCCGTACCCTAACCCTAACAATAACTCATAGCCTAACCCATATCCTTTGCCGTACCCTCACCCTTACCCTAACCCGTATCCTAAGCCGTACCCTAACCCTAACCGTAATCCTAACCCATACCCTACTCCGTACCCTCACTCTTACCCTAACCCGTACCCTAAGCCGTACCCTAACTCTAACCCTAACCCTAAGACTAACCCTAACACATATCCTACGCCGTACCCTCACCCTTACTCTAAGCCATACCCTAACCCTAACCCTAACCCTAACACTAACTGTAAACTACCCTTGACTGCTTTTGCCTCCAATAGATTTCCTAAGCACTAGTGTTTTAAGGAACAGGTTAAAAATAAAATGCTAATGTGACTTATTTATAATGTGTGTATTCTTTATCTTATCCTAGTGTCTAAAATTTTCTCCATGGTTGGAACCCAAATTACATTCCTTTACGCGCTAAGTGGTATGTAGAGAGTGGGATAGGTTTAATAAATGACCTAACCCTAACGTGAACCCTAACCCTAACCCATAGCCTAACCCTAACAAGTACCCTAATCCTAACCTGTACCCTATACTTGACGTAACCCTAAAACTAACCGTAACCCTAACATATACCCTACGCCGTACCGTCACCCGTACCCTAACCCGTACCCTAAGTCGTACCCTAACTCTAACCCTAACCCATACGCTACGCCGTACCCTCACCCGTACCCTAACCCGTATCCTAAGCCGTACCCTAACCCTAACCCTAACCCTAACCCTAACCTATACCCTACGCCGTACACTCACCTGTACTCTAACCCGTACCCTAAGCCGTACCATACCCCTAACCCTAACCCTAACCCTAACCCATACCCTAACCCATACCCTACGCCGTACACTAACCCATACCCTAACCCGTATCCTAAGCCGTACCCTAATCCTAACCAATACCCTACGCAGTATCCTCACCCTTACCCTCACCCGTACCCTAAACCTAACCCTAACCCTAACCCCTAACCTACGCCATACCCTCACCCGTACCCTATCCCATACCCTAAGCCGTACCCTAACCCTAACACTAACCCTAACCCTAACCCTAACCGAAACTACCCTTGACTGCTTTTGCCTCCATTAGATTTCCTAAGCACTAGTGTTTTAAGGAACAGGTTAAAAAGAAAATCCTCATGTGATTTTTTTATAATGTGTTTATTCTTTATCTTATCCTAGTGACTAAAATCTTCTCCATGGCTGGACACCAAATAATATTCCTTTACGTGCTAAGTGGTATCTAGAGAGTGGGATAGGTTTAATAAATACCCTAATCCTAACGTGTACCCTAGCCCTAACCCATACGCTAACCCGAACGCATACCCTAAACCTAACACAAATCCTAACCCTAACACATACGCTAATCCTAACCCGTACCCAAAACTATCCCTAACCCTAAAACTAACCCTAACCCTAACCCTAACCCTAAACCATACCCTACGCCGTACCCTCACCCGTACCCTAACCCGTACCCTAAGCCGTACCCTGACCCTAAGCCTAACCCTAACCCTAACCGCTACCCTACGCCGTACCCTATCCCATACCCTAAGCGGTACCCTAACCCTAACACTAATCCTAAACCTAAACCATACCCTACGCCGTAACCACACACGTATCCTAACCCATACCCTAAGCCGTACCCTAACCCGAACCCTAACACATACGCTACGCAGTACCCTCACCCGTACCCTAACCCGTATCCTAAGCCGTAACCTAACCCTAACCCTAACCCTAACCCTAACCGCTACCCTACGCCGTACCCTATCCCAAACCCTAAGCGGTACCCTAACCCTAACACTAACCCTAAACCTAACCCTAACCCCTACCCTACGCAGTACCCTCACCCGTACCCTATCCCATACCCTAAGCCGTACCCTAACCCTAACACTAACCCTAACCCTAAACCTAAACCCTACCCTACGCCGTACCCTCACCCGTACCCTATCCCATACCCTAAGCCGTACCCTAACCCTAACCCTAACCCTAACCTATACACTACGCCATACCCTCACCCGTACCCTAACCCGTACACTAAGCCGTACCCTAACCCTAACCCTAACCCTAACCTATACACTACGCCGTACCCTCACCCGTACCCTAACCCGTACCCTAAGCCGTACCCAGCCCTAACCCTAACCCTAACCCTAACCCATACCCTACGCCGTACCCTAACCCGTGCCCTAACCCGTATTCTAAGCCGTACCCTAACCATAACCAATACCCTACACAATACCCTCACCCGTACCCTCACCCGTACCCTAAGCCATACCCTAACCCCAACCCTAACCCTAACCCTAACCCCTACCCTACGCCGTACCCTCACCAGTACCCTATCCCATACCCTAAGCCGTACCCTAACCCTAACACTAACCCTAATCCTAACCCTAACCCTAAACTACCCTTGATTGCTTTTGCCTCTATTAGATTTCCTAAGCACCAGTGTTTTAAGGAACAGGTTAAAAAGAAAATCCTAATGTGATTTTTTTATAATGTGTTTATTCTTTATCTTATCCTAGTGACTAAAATCTTCTCCATGGCTGGATCCCTAATAATATTCCTTTACGTGCTAAGTGGTATCTAGAGAGTGGGATAGGTTTAATAAATACCCTAATCCTAACGTGTACCCTAACCCTAACCCATACCCTAACCCTAACGCGTACCCTAACCCTAACCCTAACCCTAAACCATACGCTACGCAGTACCCTCACCCGTACCCTAACCCGTATCCTAAGCCGTACCCTAACTCTAACCCTAACCCTAACCCTAATGGCTACCCTACGCAGTACCCTATCCCATACCCTAAGCGGTACCCTAACCCTAACACTAATCCTAAACCTAACCCTAACCCCTACCCTACGCCGTACCCTCACCCGTAACCTATCCCATACCCTAAGCCGTACCCTAACCCTAACACTAACCCTAACCCTAAACCTAACCCCTACCCTACGCCGTACCCTCACCCGTACCCTATCCCATAACCTAAGCCGTACCCTACACCTAACCCTAACCCTAACCTATACACTACGCCATACCCTCACCCGTACCCTAACCCGTACCCTAAGCCGTACCCTAACCCTAACCCTAACCCTAACCTATACACTACGCCGTACCCTCACCCGTACCCTAACCCGTACCCTAAGCCGTACCCTAACCCTAACCCTAACCCTAACCCTAACCCATACCCTATGCCGTACCCTAACCCGTACCCTAACCCGTATTCTAAGCCGTACCCTAACCATAACCAATACCCTACACAGTACCCTCACCCGTATCCTCACCGTACCCTAAGCCATACCCTAACCCTAACCCTAACCCTAACCTATACACTACGACATACCCTCACTCGTACACTAAACTGTACCCTAAGCCATACCCTAACCCTAACCCTAACCCTAACCTATACACTACGCCATACCCTCACTCGTACCCTAACCCGTACCCTAAGCCGTACCCTAAACCTAACCCTAACCCTAACCCTAAACCATACGCTACGCCGTACCCTCACCCGTACCCTAACCCGTATCCTAAGCCGTACCCTAACCCTAACCCTAACCCTAACCCATACGCTACGCCGTACCCTCACCCGTACCCTAACCCGTATCCTAAGCCGTACCCTAACCCTAACCCTAACCCTAACCCTAACCCATACCCTACGCCATACCATAACCCGTACCCTAACCCGTATCCTAAGCCGTATCCTAACCCTAACCAATACCCTACGCAGTACCCTCACCCGTACCCTCACCCGTACCCTAAGCCGTACCCTAACCCCAACCCTAACCCTAACTCTAACCCTAACCCCTACCCTATGCCGTACCCTCACCCGTACCCTATCCCATACGCTAAGCCGTACCCTAACCCTAACACTAACACTAACCCTAACCCTAACCCTAACCCATACCCTACGCCGTACCCTCACCCGTAACCTAACCCGTACCCAAAGCCGTACCCTAACCCTAACCCTAACCTATACACTACGCCGTACCCTCACCCGTACCCTAACCCGTACCCTAAGCCGTACCCTAACTCTAACCCTAACCCTAACCCTAACCCTTACCCATACCCTGCGCCGTACCCTAACCCATACAATAATCTGTATCCTAAGCCTTAACCTAACCCTAACCAATGACCTACGCAGTACCCTCAACCGTACCCTAAGCCGTACCCTAACCCTAACCCTAACACTAACCCTAACCCTAAACCCTACCCTATGCCGTACCCTCACCCATACCCTATCCCATACCCTAAGCCGTACCCTAACCCTAACACTAACCCTAACCCTAACCCTAACCCTAAACTACCCTTGACTGCTTTTGCCTCCATTAGATTTCCTAAGCACTAGTGTTTTAAGGAACAGGTTAAAAAGAAAATCCTAATGTGATTTTTTTATAATGTGTTTATTCTTTATCTTATCCTAGTAACGAAAATCTTCTCCATGGCTGGACCCTAAATAATATTCCTTTACGTGCTAAGTGGTATCTAGAGAGTGGGATAGGTTTAATAAATACCCTAATCCTAACGTGTACCCTAACCCTAACCCTAATGCGTACCCTAACCCTAACCCAAACCCTAACCCTAACACGTACGCTAATCCTCACCCGTACCCTAAACCAATCCCTAACCCTAAAACTAACCCTAACCCTAACCCTAACCCTAACCCATACGCTACGCCGTACCCTCACCCATACCCTAACCCGTATCCTAAGCCGTACCCTAACCCTAAACCTAACCCTAACCTCTACCCTACGCCGTACCCTCACCCGTACCCTAACCCGTACCCAAAGCCTTACCCTAACCCTAACCCTAACCCTCACCCATACCCAACGCCGTAACCTAACCCATATCCTAACCCGTATCCTAAGCCGTACCCTAACCCTAACCAATAACCTACGCAGTACCCTCACCCGTACCCTAACCCGTACCCTAAGCCGTACCCTAACCCTAACCCTTATCCTAACCCTAAACCTAACCCATACCCTACGCCGTACCCTAAACCGTACCCTAACCCGTATTCTAAGCCGTACCCTAAACATAACCCTAACCCTAACCTATACACTACGCCATACTCTCACCCGTACCCTAACCCGTACCCTAAGCCGTACCCTAACCCTAACCCTAACCCTAAACTATACCCTACGCCGTAACCTCACCCGTACCCTAACCCGTACCCTAAGCCGTACCCTAACCCTAACCCTAACCCTAACCCTAACCCTAACCCATACCGTACGCCATACCCTAACACGTACCCTAACCCGTATCCTAAGCCGTACCCTAACCCTAACCAATACCCTACGCAGTATTCTCACCCATACCCTCACCCATACCCTAAGCCGTACCCTAACCGTAACCCTAACCCTAACCCTAACCCTAACCCCTACCCTATGCCATACCCTCACCTGTACCCTATCCCATAACCTAAGCCGTACCATAACCCTAACACTAACCCTAACCCTAACCCATAACCTACGCCGTACCCTCACCCGTACCCTAACCCGTATCCTAAGCCGTACCCTAACCCTAACCCTAACCCTAACCCTAACCCATAACCTACGCCGTACCCTCACCCGTACCCTAACACGTACCCTAAGATGTACCGTAACCCTAACCCTAACACTAACCCTAACCCTAACCCACACTCTACGCCGTACCCTAACCCGTACCCTAACACGTATCCTAAGCCGTACCCTAACCCTAACCAATACCCTACGCAGTACCCTCACCCGTACCCTCACCCGTACCCTAAGCCATACCCTAACCCTAACCCTAACCCTAACCCTAACCCCTACCCTACGCCGTACCCTCACCCGTACCCTATCCCATACCCTAAGCCGTACCCTAACCCTAACACTAACCCTAACCCTAACCCTAACCCTAAACTACCCTTGATTGCTTTTGCCTCTATTAGATTTCCTAAGCACTAGTGTTTTAAGGAACAGGTTAAAAAGAAAATCCTAATGTGATTTTTTTATAATGTGTTTATTCTTTATCTTATCCTAGTGACTAAAATCTTCTCCATGGCTGGATCCCTAATAATATTCCTTTACGTGCTAAGTGGTATCTAGAGAGTGGGATAGGTTTAATAAATACCCTAATCCTAACGTGTACCCTAACCCTAACCCATACCCTAACCCTAACGCGTACCCTAACCCTAACCCAAAACCTAACCCTAACACGTACGCTAATCCTAACCCGTACCCTAAACCAATCCCTAACCCTAAAACTAACCCTAACCCTAACCCTAACCCTAACCCTTACCCTACGCCGTACCCTCACCCGTACCCTAACCCGTACCCTAGGACGTACCCTAACCCTAACCCTAACCCATACGCTACGCCGTACCCTCACCCGTACCCTAACCCGTATCCTAAGCCGTACCCTAACCCTAACCCTAACCCTAAACCTAACCCTAACCCTAACCCATACCCTACGCCATACCCTAACCCTAACCCTAACCCGTATCCTAAGCCGTACCCTAACCCTAACCCTAACCCTAACCGCTACCCTACGCCGTACCCTATCCCATACCCTAAGCGGTACCCTAAACCTAACACTAACCCTAAACCTAACCCTAACCCCTACCCTATGCCGTACCCTCACCCGTAACCTATCCCATACCCTAAGCCGTACCCTAACCCTAACACTAACCCTAACCCTAAACCTAACCCCTACCCTACGCCGTACCCTCACCCGTACCCTATCCCATAACCTAAGCCGTACCCTAACCCTAACCCTAACCCTAACCTATACACTACGCGGTACCCTCACCCGTACCCTAACCCGTACCCTAAGCCGTACCCTAACCCTAACCCTTACCCTAACCCTAAACCTAACCCATACCCTACGCCGTACCCTAAACCGTACCCTAACCCGTATTCTAAGCCGTACCCTAACCATAACCCTAACCCTAACCTATACACTACGCCATACTCTCACCCGTACCCTAACCCGTACCCTAAGCCGTACCCTAACCCTAACCCTAACCCTAAACTATACCCTATGCAGTAACCTCACCCGTACCCTAACCCGTACCCTAAGCCGTACCCTAACCCTAACCCTAACCCTAACCCTAACCCTAACCCATAGCGTACGCCATACCCTAACACGTACCCTAACCCGTATCCTAAGCCGTACCCTAACCCTAACCAATACCCTACGCAGTATCCTCACCCATACCCTCACCCGTACCCTAAGCCGTACCCTAACTCTAACCGTAACCCTAACCCTAACCCTTACCCATACCCTGCGCCGTACCCTAACCCATACAATAACCTGTATCCTAAGCCTTAACCTAACCCTAACCAATGACCTACACAGTACCCTCACCCGTACCCTAAGCCATACCCTAACCCTAACCCTAACACTAACCCTAACCCTAAACCCTACCCTATGCCGTACCCTCACCCATACCCTATCCCATACCCTAAGCCATACCCTAACCCTAACACTAACCCTAACCCTAACCCTAACCCTAAACTACCATTGATTGCTTTTGCCTCTATTAGAATTCCTAAGCACTAGTGTTTTAAGGAACAGGTTAAAAAGAAAATCCTAATGTGATTTTTTTATAATGTGTTTATTCTTTATCTTATCCTAGTGACTAAAATCTTCTCCATGGCTGGATCCCTAATAATATTCCTTTATGTGCTAAGTGGTATCTAGAGATTGGGATAGGTTTAATAAATACCCTAATCCTAACGTGTACCCTAACCCTAACCCATACCCTAACCCTAACGCGTACCTTAACCCTAACCCAAAACCTAACCCTAACACGTACGCTAATCCTAACCCGTACCCTAAACCAAACCCTAACCCTAAAACTAACCCTAACCCTAACCCTAACCCTTACCCTACGCCGTACCCTCACCCGTACCCTAACCCGTAGCCTAAGACGTACCCTAACCCTAACCCTAACCCATACGCAACGCCGTACCCTCACCCGTACCCTAACCCGTATCCTAAGCCGTACCCTACCCTAACCCTAACCCTAATCCTAACCCGTACCCTAAACCAATCCCTAACCCTAAAACTAACCCTAACCCTAACCCTAACCCTAACCCATAACCTACACCATACCCTCACCCGTACCCTAACCCGTACCCTAAGCCGTACCCTAACCCTAACCCTAACCCTAAACCATACGCTACGCCGTACCCTCACCCGTACCCTAACCCGTATCCTAAGCCGTACCCTAACCCTAACGCTAACCCTAAACTATACCCTACGCCGTAACCTCACCCGTACCCTAACCCGTACCCTACGCCGTACCCTAACCCTAACCCTAACCCTAACCCTAACCCTAACCCTAACCCATACCGTACGCCATACCCTAACACGTACCCTAACCCGTATTCTAAGCCGTACCCTAACCCTAACCAATACCCTATGCAGTATCCTCACCCATACCCTCACCCGTACCCTAAGCCGTACCTAACCCTAACCCTAACCCTAACCCTAACCCTAAACCCTACCCTATGCCTTACCCTCACCTGTACCCTATCCCATAACCTAAGCCGTACCATAACCCTAACACTAACCCTAACCCTAACCCATAACCTACGCCGTACCCTCATCCGTACCCTAACCCGTATCCTAAGACGTACCGTAACCCTAACCAATACCCTACGCAGTATCCTCACCCATACCCTCACCCGTACCCTAAGCCGTACCCTAACCCTAACCCTAACCCTAACCCTAAACCATACCCTATGCCATACCCTCACCTGTACCCTATCCCATAACCTAAGCCGTACCCTAACCCTAACCCTAACCCTAACCCTAACCCTAACCCTAACCCATACCCTACGCCATACCCTAACCCGTACCCTAACCCGTATCCTAAGCCGTACCCTAACCCTAACCCTAACCCTAACCCTAACCCTAACCCTAACCCATACCCTACGCCATACCCTAACCCTTACCCTAACCCGTATCCTAAGCCGTATCCTAACCCTAACCAATACCCTACGCAGTACCCTCACCCGTACCCTCACCCGTACCCTAAGCCGTACCCTAACCCCAACCCTAACCCTAACTCTAACCCTAAACCCTACCCTATGCCGTACCCTCAACCGTACCCTATCCCATACGCTAAGCCGTACCCTAACCCTAACACTAACACTAACCCTAACCCTAACGCTAACCCTAAACCATACCCTATGCCGTACCCTCACCCGTAACCTAACACGTACCCTAAGCCGTACCCTAACCCTAACCAATACCCTACGCAGTATCCTCACCCATACACTCACCCGTACCCTAAGGCGTACCCTAACCCTAACCCTAACCCTAAACCTAACCCTAACCCCTACCCTATGCCATACCCTCACCTGTACCCTATCCCATAACCTAAGCCGTACCATAAACCTAACACTAACCCTAACCCTAACCCATAACCTACGCCGTACCCTCACCCGTACCCTAACCCGTATCCTAAGCCGTACC
This sequence comes from Eubalaena glacialis, assembly GCF_028564815.1. Classification (NCBI taxonomy): domain Eukaryota; kingdom Metazoa; phylum Chordata; class Mammalia; order Artiodactyla; family Balaenidae; genus Eubalaena; species Eubalaena glacialis. The sequence continues at coordinate 1,502,986 of NW_026871751.1, read as the reverse complement.
CTACCCTAACCCTAACCCTAACCCTAACCCATAACCTACGTCGTACCCTCACCCGTACCCTAACACGTACCCTAAGACGTACCGTAACCCTAACCCTAACACTAACCCTAACCCTAACCCACACTCTACGCCGTACCCTAACCCGTACCCTAACACGTATCCTAAGCCGTACCCTAACCCTAACCAATACCGTACGCAGTACCCTCACCCGTACCCTCACCCGTACCCTAAGCCATACCCTAACCATAACCCTAACCCTAACCCTAACCCCTACCCTACGCCGTACCCTCACCCGTACCCTATCCCATACCCTAAGCCGTACCCTAACCCTAACACTAAACCTAACCCTAACCCTAACCCTAAACTACCCTTGATTGCTTTTGCCTCTATTAGATTTCCTAAGCACTAGTGTTTTAAGGAACAGGTTAAAAAGAAAATCCTAATGTGATTTTTTTATAATGTGTTTATTCTTTATCTTATCCTAGTGACTAAAATCTTCTCCATGGCTGGATCCCTAATAATATTCCTTTATGTGCTAAGTGGTATCTAGAGAGTGGGATAGGTTTAATAAATACCCTAATCCTAACGTGTACCCTAACCCTAACCCATACCCTAACCCTAACGCGTACCCTAACCCTAACCCAAAACCTAACCCTAACACGTACGCTAATCCTAACCCGTACCCTAAACCAAACCCTAACCCTAAAACTAACCCTAACCCTAACCCTAACCCTTACCCTACGCCGTACCCTCACCCGTACCCTAACCCGTAGCCTAAGACGTACCCTAACCCTAACCCTAACCCATACACAACGCCGTACCCTCACCCGTACCCTAACCCGTATCCTAAGCCGTACCCTAACCCTAAACCTAACCCTAACCTCTACCCTACGCCATACCCTCACCCGTACCCTAACCCCTTCCCAAAGCCTTACCCTAACCCTAACCCTAACCCTCACCCATACCCAACGCCGTAACCTAACCCATATCCTAACCCGTATCCTAAGCCGTACCCTAACCCTAACCAATACCCTACGCAGTACCCTCACCAGTAACCTCAACCGTATCCTAAGCCCTACCCTAACCCTAACCCTAACCCTAACCCTAAACTACCCTTTACTGCTTTTGCCTCCATTAGATTTCCTAAACACTAGTGTTTTAAGGAACAGGTTAAAAAGAAAACCTTATGTGATTTTTTTATAATGTGTTTATTCTTTATCTTATCCTAGTGACTAAAATCTTCTCCATGGCTGAACCCCAAATAATATTCCTTTACGTGCTAAGTGGTATCTAGAGAGTGGGATAGGTTTAATAAATACCCTAATCCTAACGTGTACCCTAAACCTAACCCATACCCTAACCCTAACGCGTACCCTAACCCTAACCAAAACCCGAACCCGAACAAGTATGCTAATCCTAACCCGTACCCTAAACCAATCCCTAACCCTAAAACTAACCCTAACCCTAACCCTAACCCTAACCCATAACCTACGCCGTACCCTCACCCGTACGCTAACCCGTATCCTAAGCCGTACCCTAACCCTAACCCTAACCCTAACCCTAACCGAAACCCTACGCCGTACCCTATCCCATACCCTAAGCGGTACCCTAAACCTAACACTAAACCTAAACCTAACCCTAACCCCTACCCTACGCCGTACCCTCACCCGTAACCTATCCCATACCCTAAGCCGTACCCTAACCCTAACACTAACCCTAACCCTAAACCTAACCCCTACCCTACGCCGTACCCTCACCCGTACCCTAACCCGTATCCTAAGCCGTACCCTAACCCTAACCCTAACCCTAACCTATACACTACGCCGTACCCTCACCCGTACCCTAACCGTGCCCTAAGCCATACCCTAACCCTAACCCTAACCCTAACCCTAACCCTAACCCATACCCTACGCCGTACCCTAACCCGTACCCTAACCCGTATTCTAAGCCGTACCCTAACCATAACCAATACCCTACACAGTACCCTCACCCGTACCCTCTCCCGTACCCTAAGCCGTAACCTAACCCTAACCCTAACCCTAACCCTAACCGCTACCCTACGACGTACCCTATCCCATACCCTAAGCGGTACCCTAAACCTAACACTAACCCTAAACCTAACCCTAACCCCTACCCTACGCCGTACCCTCACCCGTAACCTATCCCATACCCTAAGCCGTACCCTAACCCTAACACTAACCCTAACCCTAAACCTAACCCCTACCCTACGCCGTACCCTCACCCGTACCCTATCCCATACCCTAAGCCGTACCCTAACCCTAACCCTAACCCTAACCTATACACTACGCCATACCCTCACCCGTACCCTAACCGGTACCCTAAGCCGTACCCTAACCCTAACCCTAACCCTAACCTATACACTACGCCGTACCCTCACCCGTACCCTAACCCGTACCCTAAGCCGTACCCTAACCCTAACCCTAACCCTAACCCTAACCCTAACCCATACCCTACGCCGTACCCTAACCCGTACCCTAACCCATATTCTAAGCCGTACCCTAACCATAACCAATACCCTACACAGTACCCTCACCCGTACCCTCTCCCGTACCCTAAGCCATACCCTAAACCTAACCCTAACCCTAACCTATACACTACACCATACCCTCACCCGTACCCTAACCCGTACCCTAAGCCGTACCATAACCCTAACCCTAACCCTAAACCATACGCTACGCCGTACCCTCACCCGTACCCTAACCCGTATCCTAAGCCGTACCCTAACCCTAACCCTAACCCTAAACTATACCCTACGCTGTAACCTCACCCGTACCCTAACCCGTACCCTAAGCCGTACCGTAACCCTAACCCTAACCCTAACCCTAACCCTAACCCTAACCCATACCGTACGCCATACCCTAACACGTACCCTAACCCGTATCCTAAGCCGTACCCTAACCCTAACCAATACCCTACACAGTATCCTCACCCATACCCTCACCCGTACCCTAAGCCGTAACCTAACCCTAACCCTAACCCTAACCCTAACCCTAACCCCTACCCTATGCCATACCCTCACCTGTACCCTATCCCATAACCTAAGCCGTAACATAACCCTAACACTAACCCTAACCCTAACCCATAACCTACGCCGTACCCTCACCCGTACCCTAACCCGTATCCTAAGCCGTACCCTAACCCTAACCCTAACCCTAACCCTAACCCATAACCTACGCCGTACCCTCACCCGTACCCTAACACGTACCCTAAGACGTACCGTAACCCTAACCCTAACACTAACCCTAACCCTAACCCACACTCTACGCCGTACCCTAACCCGTACCCTAACACGTATCCTAAGCCGTACCCTAACCCTAACCAATACCGTACGCAGTACCCTCACCGTACCCTCACCCGTACCCTAAGCCATACCCTAACCCTAACCCTAACCGTAACCCTAACCCCTACCCTACGCCGTACCCTCACCCGTACCCTATCCGATATGCTAAGCCGTACCCTAACCCTAACACTAACACTAACCCTAACCCTAACCCTAACCCATACCCTACGCCGTACCCTCACCCATAACCTAATCCGTACCCTAAGCCGTACCTTAACCCTACCCCTAACCTATACACTACGCCGTACCCTCACCCGTTCCCTAACCCGTACCCTAAGCCGTACCCTAACTCTAACCCTAACCCTAACCCTAACCCTTACCCATACCCTGCGCCGTACCCTAACCCATACAATAACCTGTATACTAAGCCTTAACCTAACCCTAACCAATGACCTACACAGTACCCTCACCCGTACCCTAAGCCATACCCTAACCCTAACCCTAACACTAACCCTAACCCTAAACCCTACCCTATGCCGTACCCTCACCCATACCCTATCCCATACCCTAAGCCGTACCCTAACCCTAACACTAACCCTAACCCTAACCCTAACCCTAAACTACCCTTGACTGCTTTTGCCTCCATTAGATTTCCTTAGCAATAGTGTTTTAAGGAACAGGTTAAAAAGAAAATCCTAATGTGATTTTTTTATAATGTGTTTATTCTTTATCTTATCCTAGTGACTAAAAGCTTCTCCATGGCTGGACCCCAAATAATATTCCTTTACGTGCTAAGTGGTATCTAGAGAGTGGGATAGGTTTAATAAATACCCTAATCCTAACGTGTACCCTAACCCTAACCCATACCCTAACCCTAATGCGTAACCTAACCCTAACCCTAACCCTAACCCTAACACGTACGCTAATCCTAACCCGTACCCTAAACCAATCCCTAACCCTAAAACTAACCCTAACCCCAACCCTAACCCATACGCTACGCCGTACCCTCACCCATACCCTAACCCGTATCCTAAGCCGTACCCTAATCCTAAACCTAACCCTAACCTCTACCCTACGCCGTACCCTCACCCGTACCCTAACCCGTACCCAAAGCCTTACCCTAACCCTAACCCTAACCCTCACCCATACCCAACGCCGTAACCTAACCCATATCCTAACCCGTATCCTAAGCCGTACCCTAACCCTAACCAATAACCTACGCAGTACCCTCACCAGTACCCTCACCCGTATCCTAAGCCCTACCCTAACCCTAACCCTAACCCTAACCCTAAACTACCCTTTACTGCTTTTGCCTCCATTAGATTTCCTAAACACTAGTGTTTTAAGGAACAGGTTAAAAAGAAAACCTTATGTGATTTTTTTATAATGTGTTCATTCTTTATCTTATCCTAGTGACTAAAATCTTCTCCATGGCTGAACCCCAAATAATATTCCTTTACGTGCTAAGTGGTATCTAGAGAGTGGGATAGGTTTAATAAATACCCTAATCCTAAAGTGTACCCTAAACCTAACCCATACCCTAACCCTAACGCGTACCCTAACCCTAACCAAAACCCTAACCCGAACACGTATGCTAATCCTAACCCGTACCCTAAACCAATCCCTAACCCTAAAACTAACCCTAACCCTAACCCTACCCCTAACCCATAACCTACACCGTACCCTCACCCGTACCCTAACACGTACCCTAAGCCGTACCCTAACCCTAACCCTAACCCTAAACCATACGCTACGCCGTACCCTCACCCGTACCCTAACCCGTATCCTAAGCCGTACCCTAACCCTAACGCTAACCCTAAACTATACACTACGCCGTAACCTCACCCGTACCCTAACCCGTACCCTACGCCGTACCCTAACCCTAACCCTAACCCTAACCCTAACCCTAAACCCTACCCTATGCCATACCCTCACCTGTACCCTATCCCATAACCTAAGCCGTACCATAACCCTAACACTAACCCTAACCCTAACCCATAACCTACGCCGTACCCTCACCCGTACCCTAACCCGTATCCTAAGCCGTACCCTAACCCTAACGCTAACCCTAAACTATACACTACGCGGTATCCTCACCCATACACTCACCCGTACCCTAAGCCGTACCCTAACCCTAACCCTAACCCTAACCCTAACCCATACCCTATGCCATACCCTCACCTGTACCCTATCCCATAACCTAAGCCGTACCCTAACCCTAACCCTAACCCTAACCCTAACCCATACGCTACGCCTTACCTTCACCCGTACCCTAACCCGTATCCTAAGCCGTACCCTAACCCTAACCCTAACCCTAACCCTAACCCTAACCCTAACCCATACCCTACGCCATACCCTAACCCGTACCCTAACCCGTATCCTAAGCCGTATCCTAACCCTAACCAATACCCTACGCAGTACCCTCACCCGTACACTCACCCGTACCCTAAGCCGTACCCTAACCCCAACCCTAACCCTAACTCTAACCCTAAACCCTACCCTACGCCGTACCCTCAACCGTACCCTATCCCATACGCTAAGCCGTACCCTAACCCTAACACTAACACTAACCCTAACCCTAACGCTAACCCTAAACCATACCCTATGCCGTACCCTCACCCGTAACCTAACACGTACCCTAAGCCGTACCCTAACCCTAACCAATACCCTACGCAGTATCCTCACCCATACACTCACCCGTACCCTAAGGCGTACCCTAACCCTAACCCTAACCCTAAACCTAACCCTAACCCCTACCCTATGCCATACCCTCACCTGTACCCTATCCCATAACCTAAGCCGTACCATAACCCTAACACTAACCCTAACCCTAACCCATAACCTACGCCGTACACTCACCCGTACCCTAACCCGTATCCTAAGCCGTACCCTACCCTAAACCTAACCCTAACCCTAAGCCATAACCTAGGCCGTACCCTCACCCGTACCCTAACACGTACCCTAAGACGTACCGTAACCCTAACCCTAACACTAACCCTAACCCTAACCCACACTCTACGCCGTACCCTAACCCGTACCCTAACACGTATCCTAAGCCGTACCCTAACCCTAACGAATACCGTACGCAGTACCCTCACCCATACCCTCATCCGTACCCTAAGCCATACCCTAACCATAACCCTAACCCTAACCCTAACCCCTACCCTACGCCGTACCCTCACCCGTACCCTATCCCATACCCTAAGCCGTACCCTAACCCTAACACTAACCCTAACCCTAACCCTAACCCTAAACTACCCTTGATTGCTTTTGCTCTATTAGATTTCCTAAGCACTAGTGTTTTAAGGAACAGGTTAAAAAGAAAATCCTAATGTGATTTTTTTATAATGTGTTTATTCTTTATCTTATCCTAGTGACTAAAATCTTCTCCATGGCTGAACCCCAAATAATATTCCTTTACGTGCTAAGTGGTATCTAGAGAGTGGGATAGGTTTAATAAATACCCTAATCCTAAAGTGTACCCTAAACCTAACCCATACCCTAACCCTAACGCGTACCCTAACCCTAACCAAAACCCTAACCCGAACACGTATGCTAATCCTAACCCGTACCCTAAACCAATCCCTAACCCTAAAACTAACCCTAACCCTAACCCTAACCCTAACCCATAACCTACACCGTACCCTCACCCGTACCCTAACCCGTACCCTAAGCCGTACCCTAACCCTAACCCTAACCCTAAACCATACGCTACGCCGTACCCTCACCCGTACCCTAACCCGTATCCTAAACCGTACCCTAACCCTAACGCTAACCCTAAACTATACCCTACGCCGTAACCTCACCCGTACCCTAACCCGTACCCTACGCCGTACCCTAACCCTAACCCTAACCCTAACCCTAACCCATACCCTAACACGTACCCTAACCCGTATTCTAAGCCGTACCCTAACCCTAACCAATACCCTATGCAGTATCCTCACCCATACCCTCACCCGTACCCTAAGCCGTACCTAACCCTAACCCTAACCCTAACCATAACCCTAAACCCTACCCTATGCCATACCCTCACCTGTACCCTATCCCATAACCTAAGCCGTACCATAACCCTAACACTAACACTAACCCTAACCCATAACCTACGCCGTACCCTCACCCGTACCCTAAACCGTATCCTAAGACGTACCGTAACCCTAACCAATACCCTACGCAGTATCCTCACCCATACCCTCACCCGTACCCTAAGCCGTACCCTAACCCTAACCCTAACCCTAACCCTAACCCATACCCTATGCCATACCCTCACCTGTACCCTATCCCATAACCTAAGCCGTACCCTAACCCTTACCCTAACCCTAACCCTAACCCTAACCCTAACCCTAACCCTAACCCTAACCCGAACCCATACCCTACGCCATACCCTAACCCGTACCCTAACCCGTATCCTAAGCCGTATCCTAACCCTAACCAATACCCTACGCAGTACCCTCACCCGTACCCTCACCCGTACCCTAAGCCGTACCCTAACCCCAACCCTAACCCTAACTCTAACCCTAAACCCTACCCTATGTCGTACCCTCAACCGTACCCTATCCCATACGCTAAGCCGTACCCTAACCCTAACACTAACACTAACCCTAACCCTAACGCTAACCCTAAACCATACCCTATGCCGTACCCTCACCCGTAACCTAACACGTACCCTAAGCCGTACCCTAACCCTAACCAATACCCTACGCAGTATCCTCACCCATACACTCACCCGTACCCTAAGGCGTACCCTAACCCTAACCCTAACCCTAAACCTAACCCTAACCCCTACCCTATGCCATACCCTCACCTGTACCCTATCCCATAACCTAAGCCGTACCATAACCCTAACACTAACCCTAACCCTAACCCATAACCTACGCCGTACCCTCACCCGTACCCTAACCCGTATCCTAAGCCGTACCCTACCCTAACCCTAACCCTAACCCTAACCCATAACCTACGCCGTACCCTCACCCGTACCCTAACCCGTATCCTAAGCCGTACCCTACCCTAACCCTAACCCTAACCCTAACCCATAACCTACGCCGTACCCTCACCCGTACCCTAACACGTACCCTAAGACGTACCGTAACCCTAACCCTAACACTAACCCTAACCCTAACCCACACTCTACGCCGTACCCTAACCCGTACCCTAACACGTATCCTAAGCCGTACCCTAACCCTAACCAATACCGTACGCAGTACCCTCACCCGTACCCTCACCCGTACCCTAAGCCATACCCTAACCATAACCCTAACCCTAACCCTAACCCCTACCCTACGCCGTACCCTCACCCGTACCCTATCCCATACCCTAAGCCGTACCCTAACCCTAACACTAACCCTAACCCTAATCCTAACCCTAAACTACCATTGATTGCTTTTGCCTCTATTAGATTTCCTAAGCACTAGTGTTTTAAGGAACAGGTTAAAAAGAAAATCCTAATGTGATTTTTTTATAATGTGTTTATTCTTTATCTTATCCTAGTGACTAAAATCTTCTCCATGGCTGGATCCCTAATAATATTCCTTTATGTGCTAAGTGGTATCTAGAGATTGGGATAGGTTTAATAAATACCCTAATCCTAACGTGTACCCTAACCCTAACCCATACCCTAACCCTAACGCGTACCCTAACCCTAACCCAAAACCTAACCCTAACACGTACGCTAATCCTAACCCGTACCCTAAACCAAACCCTAACCCTAAAACTAACCCTAACCCTAACCCTAACCCTTACCCTACGCCGTACCCTCACCCGTACCCTAACCCGTAGCCTAAGACGTACCCTAACCCTAACCCTAACCCATACGCAACACCGTACCCTCACCCGTACCCTAACCCGTATCCTAAGCCGTACCCTACCCTAACCCTAACCCTAATCCTAACCCGTACCCTAAACCAATCCCTAACCCTAAAACTAACCCTAACCCTAACCCTAACCCTAACCCATAACCTACACCATACCCTCACCCGTACCCTAACCCGTACCCTAAGCCGTACCCTAACCCTAACCCTAACCCTAAACCATACGCTACGCCGTACCCTCACCCGTACCCTAACCCGTATCCTAAGCCGTACCCTAACCCTAACGCTAACCCTAAACTATACCCTACGCCGTAACCTCACCCGTACCCTAACCCGTACCCTACGCCGTACCCTAACCCTAACCCTAACCCTAACCCTAACCCTAACCCTAACCCATACCGTACGCCATACCCTAACACGTACCCTAACCCGTATTCTAAGCCGTACCCTAACCCTAACCAATACCCTATGCAGTATCCTCACCCATACCCTCACCCGTACCCTAAGCCGTACCTAACCCTAACCCTAACCCTAACCCTAACCCTAAACCCTACCCTATGCCATACCCTCACCTGTACCCTATCCCATAACCTAAGCCGTACCATAACCCTAACACTAACCCTAACCCTAACCCATAACCTACGCCGTACCCTCACCCGTACCCTAACCCGTATCCTAAGACGTACCGTAACCCTAACCAATACCCTACGCAGTATCCTCACCCATACCCTCACCCGTACCCTAAGCCGTACCCTAACCCTAACCCTAACCCTAACCCTAAACCATACCCTATGCCATACCCTCACCTGTACCCTATCCCATAACCTAAGCCGTACCCTAACCCTAACCCTAACCCTAACCCTAACCCTAACCCTAACCCATACCCTACGCCATACCCTAACCCGTACCCTAACCCGTATCCTAAGCCGTACCCTAACCCTAACCCTAACCCTAACCCTAACCCTAACCCTAACCCATACCCTACGCCATACCCTAACCCTTACCCTAACCCGTATCCTAAGCCGTATCCTAACCCTAACCAATACCCTACGCAGTACCCTCACCCGTACCCTCACCCGTACCCTAAGCCGTACCCTAACCCCAACCCTAACCCTAACTCTAACCCTAAACCCTACCCTATGCCGTACCCTCAACCGTACCCTATCCCATACGCTAAGCCGTACCCTAACCCTAACACTAACACTAACCCTAACCCTAACGCTAACCCTAAACCATACCCTATGCCGTACCCTCACCCGTAACCTAACACGTACCCTAAGCCGTACCCTAACCCTAACCAATACCCTACGCAGTATCCTCACCCATACACTCACCCGTACCCTAAGGCGTACCCTAACCCTAACCCTAAACCTAACCCTAACCCCTACCCTATGCCATACCCTCACCTGTACCCTATCCCATAACCTAAGCCGTACCATAACCCTAACACTAACCCTAACCCTAACCCATAACCTACGCCGTACCCTCACCCGTACCCTAACCCGTATCCTAAGCCGTACCCTACCCTAACCCTAACCCTAACCCTAACCCATAACCTACGTCGTACCCTCACCCGTACCCTAACACGTACCCTAAGACGTACCGTAACCCTAACCCTAACACTAACCCTAACCCTAACCCACACTCTACGCCGTACCCTAACCCGTACCCTAACACGTATCCTAAGCCGTACCCTAACCGTAACCAATACCGTACGCAGTACCCTCACCCGTACCCTCACCCGTACCCTAAGCCATACCCTAACCATAACCCTAACCCTAACCCTAACCCCTACCCTACGCCGTACCCTCACCCGTACCCTATCCCATACCCTAAGCCGTACCCTAACCCTAACACTAACCCTAACCCTAATCCTAACCCTAAACTACCATTGATTGCTTTTGCCTCTATTAGATTTCCTAAGCACTAGTGTTTTAAGGAACAGGTTAAAAAGAAAATCCTAATGTGATTTTTTTATAATGTGTTTATTCTTTATCTTATCCTAGTGACTAAAATCTTCTCCATGGCTGGATCCCTAATAATATTCCTTTATGTGCTAAGTGGTATCTAGAGATTGGGATAGGTTTAATAAATACCCTAATCCTAACGTGTACCCTAACCCTAACCCATACCCTAACCCTAACGCGTACCCTAACCCTAACCCAAAACCTAACCCTAACACGTACGCTAATCCTAACCCGTACCCTAAACCAAACCCTAACCCTAAAACTAACCCTAACCCTAACCCTAACCCTTACCCTACGCCGTACCCTCACCCGTACCCTAACCCGTAGCCTAAGACGTACCCTAACCCTAACCCTAACCCATACGCAACACCGTACCCTCACCCGTACCCTAACCCGTATCCTAAGCCGTACCCTACCCTAACCCTAACCCTAATCCTAACCCGTACCCTAAACCAATCCCTAACCCTAAAACTAACCCTAACCCTAACCCTAACCCTAACCCATAACCTACACCATACCCTCACCCGTACCCTAACCCGTACCCTAAGCCGTACCCTAACCCTAACCCTAACCCTAAACCATACGCTACGCCGTACCCTCACCCGTACCCTAACCCGTATCCTAAGCCGTAGCCTAACCCTAACGCTAACCCTAAACTATACCCTACGCCGTAACCTCACCCGTACCCTAACCCGTACCCTACGCCGTACCCTAACCCTAACCCTAACCCTAACCCTAACCCTAACCCTAACCCATACCGTACGCCATACCCTAACACGTACCCTAACCCGTATTCTAAGCCGTACCCTAACCCTAACCAATACCCTATGCAGTATCCTCACCCATACCCTCACCCGTACCCTAAGCCGTACCTAACCCTAACCCTAACCCTAACCCTAACCCTAAACCCTACCCTATGCCATACCCTCACCTGTACCCTATCCCATAACCTAAGCCGTACCATAACCCTAACACTAACCCTAACCCTAACCCATAACCTACGCCGTACCCTCACCCGTACCCTAACCCGTATCCTAAGACGTACCGTAACCCTAACCAATACCCTACGCAGTATCCTCACCCATACCCTCACCCGTACCCTAAGCCGTACCCTAACCCTAACCCTAACCCTAACCCTAAACCATACCCTATGCCATACCCTCACCTGTACCCTATCCCATAACCTAAGCCGTACCCTAACCCTAACCCTAACCCTAACCCTAACCCTAACCCTAACCCATACCCTACGCCATACCCTAACCCGTACCCTAACCCGTATCCTAAGCCGTACCCTAACCCTAACCCTAACCCTAACCCTAACCCTAACCCTAACCCATACCCTACGCCATACCCTAACCCTTACCCTAACCCGTATCCTAAGCCGTATCCTAACCCTAACCAATACCCTACGCAGTACCCTCACCCGTACCCTCACCCGTACCCTAAGCCGTACCCTAACCCCAACCCTAACCCTAACTCTAACCCTAAACCCTACCCTATGCCGTACCCTCAACCGTACCCTATCCCATACGCTAAGCCGTACCCTAACCCTAACACTAACACTAACCCTAACCCTAACGCTAACCCTAAACCATACCCTATGCCGTACCCTCACCCGTAACCTAACACGTACCCTAAGCCGTACCCTAACCCTAACCAATACCCTACGCAGTATCCTCACCCATACACTCACCCGTACCCTAAGGCGTACCCTAACCCTAACCCTAAACCTAACCCTAACCCCTACCCTATGCCATACCCTCACCTGTACCCTATCCCATAACCTAAGCCGTACCATAACCCTAACACTAACCCTAACCCTAACCCATAACCTACGCCGTACCCTCACCCGTACCCTAACCCGTATCCTAAGCCGTACCCTACCCTAACCCTAACCCTAACCCTAACCCATAACCTACGTCGTACCCTCACCCGTACCCTAACACGTACCCTAAGACGTACCGTAACCCTAACCCTAACACTAACCCTAACCCTAACCCACACTCTACGCCGTACCCTAACCCGTACCCTAACACGTATCCTAAGCCGTACCCTAACCCTAACCAATACCGTACGCAGTACCCTCACCCGTACCCTCACCCGTACCCTAAGCCATACCCTAACCATAACCCTAACCCTAACCCTAACCCCTACCCTACGCCGTACCCTCACCCGTACCCTATCCCATACCCTAAGCCGTACCCTAACCCTAACACTAACCCTAACCCTAACCCTAACCCTAAACTACCCTTGATTGCTTTTGCCTCTATTAGATTTCCTAAGCACTAGTGTTTTAAGGAACAGGTTAAAAAGAAAATCCTAATGTGATTTTTTTATAATGTGTTTATTCTTTATCTTATCCTAGTGACTAAAATCTTCTCCATGGCTGGATCCCTAATAATATTCCTTTATGTGCTAAGTGGTATCTAGAGAGTGGGATAGGTTTAATAAATACCCTAATCCTAACGTGTACCCTAACCCTAACCCATACCCTAACCCTAACGCGTACCCTAACCCTAACCCAAAACCTAACCCTAACACGTACGCTAATCCTAACCCGTACCCTAAACCAAACCCTAACCTTAAAACTAACCCTAACCCTAACCCTAACCTTTACCCTACGCCGTACCCTCACCCGTACCCTAACCCGTAGCCTAAGACGTACCCTAACCCTAACCCTAACCCATACGCAACGCCGTACCCTCACCCGTACCCTAACCCGTATCCTAAGCCGTACCCTAACCCTAAACCTAACCCTAACCTCTACCCTACGCCGTACCCTCACCCGTACCCTAACCCCTTCCCAAAGCCTTACCCTAACCCTAACCCTAACCCTCACCCATACCCAACGCCGTAACCTAACCCATATCCTAACCCGTATCCTAAGCCGTACCCTAACCCTAACCAATACCCTACGCAGTACCCTCACCAGTAACCTCACCCGTATCCTAAGCCCTACCCTAACCCTAACCCTAACCCTAACCCTAAACTACCCTTTACTGCTTTTGCCTCCATTTGATTTCCTAAACACTAGTGTTTTAAGGAACAGGTTAAAAAGAAAACCTTATGTGATTTTTTTATAATGTGTTTATTCTTTATCTTATCCTAGTGACTAAAATCTTCTCCATGGCTGAACCCCAAATAATATTCCTTTACGTGCTAAGTGGTATCTAGAGAGTGGGATAGGTTTAATAAATACCCTAATCCTAACGTGCACCCTAAACCTAACCCATACCCTAACCCTAACGCGTACCCTAACCCTAACCAAAACCCTAACCCGAACAAGTATGCTAATCCTAACCCGTACCCTAAACCAATCCCTAACCCTAAAACTAACCCTAACCCTAACCCTAACCCTAACCCATAACCTATGCCGTACCCTCACCCGTACGCTAACCCGTATCCTAAGCCGTACCCTAACCCTAACCCTAACCCTAACCCTAACCGCAACCCTACGCCGTACCCTATCCCATACCCTAAGCGGTACCCTAAACCTAACACTAAACCTAAACCTAACCCTAACCCCTACCCTACGCCGTACCCTCACCCGTAACCTATCCCATACCCTAAGCCGTACCCTAACCCTAACACTAACCCTAACCCTAAACCTAACCCCTACCCTACGGCGTACCCTCACCCGTACCCTAACCCGTATCCTAAGCCGTACCCTAACCCTAACCCTAACCCTAACCTATACACTACGCCGTACCCTCACCCGTACCCTAACCGTGCCCTAAGCCATACCCTAACCCTAACCCTAACCCTAACCCTAACCCTAACCCATACCCTACGCCGTACCCTAACCCGTACCCTAACCCGTATTCTAAGCCGTACCCTAACCATAACCAATACCCTACACAGTACCCTCACCCGTACCCTCTCCCGTACCCTAAGCCGTAACCTAACCCTAACCCTAACCCTAACCCTAACCGCTACCCTACGACGTACCCTATCCCATACCCTAAGCGGTACCCTAAACCTAACACTAACCCTAAACCTAACCCTAACCCCTACCCTACGCCGTACCCTCACCCGTAACCTATCCCATACCCTAAGCCGTACCCTAACCCTAACACTAACCCTAACCCTAAACCTAACCCCTACCCTACGCCGTACCCTCACCCGTACCCTATCCCATACCCTAAGCCGTACCCTAACCCTAACCCTAACCCTAACCTATACACTACGCCATACCCTCACCCGTACCCTAACCGGTACCCTAAGCCGTACCCTAACCCTAACCCTAACCCTAACCTATACACTACGCCGTACCCTCACCCGTACCCTAACCCGTACCCTAAGCCGTACCCTAACCCTAACCCTAACCCTAACCCTAACCCTAACCCATACCCTACGCCGTACCCTAACCCGTACCCTAACCCATATTCTAAGCCGTACCCTAACCATAACCAATACCCTACACAGTACCCTCACCCGTACCCTCTCCCGTACCCTAAGCCATACCCTAACCCTAACCCTAACCCTAACCTATACACTACACCATACCCTCACCCGTACCCTAACCCGTACCCTAAGCCGTACCCTAACCCTAACCCTAACCCTAAACCATACGCTACGCCGTACCCTCACCCGTACCCTAACCCGTATCCTAAGCCGTACCCTAACCCTAACCCTAACCCTAAACTATACCCTACGCTGTAACCTCACCCGTACCCTAACCCGTACCCTAAGCCGTACCCTAACCCTAACCCTAACCCTAACCCTAACCCTAACCCTAACCCATACCGTACGCCATACCCTAACACGTACCCTAACCCGTATCCTAAGCCGTACCCTAACCCTAACCAATACCCTACACAGTATCCTCACCCATACCCTCACCCGTACCCTAAGCCGTAACCTAACCCTAACCCTAACCCTAACCCTAACCCTAACCCCTACCCTATGCCATACCCTCACCTGTACCCTATCCCATAACCTAAGCCGTAACATAACCCTAACACTAACCCTAACCCTAAGCCATAACCTACGCCGTACCCTCACCCGTACCCTAACCCGTATCCTAAGCCGTACCCTAACCCTAACCCTAACCCTAACCCTAACCCATAACCTACGCCGTACCCTCACCCGTACCCTAACACGTACCCTAAGACGTACCGTAACCCTAACCCTAACACTAACCCTAACCCTAACCCACACTCTACGCCGTACCCTAACCCGTACCCTAACACGTATCCTAAGCCGTACCCTAACCCTAACCAATACCGTACGCAGTACCCTCACCGTACCCTCACCCGTACCCTAAGCCATACCCTAACCCTAACCCTAACCGTAACCCTAACCCCTACCCTACGCCGTACCCTCACCCGTACCCTATCCGATACGCTAAGCCGTACCCTAACCCTAACACTAACACTAACCCTAACCCTAACCCATACCCTACGCTGTACCCTCACCCATAACCTAATCCGTACCCTAAGCCGTACCTTAACCCTACCCCTAACCTATACACTACGCCGTACCCTCACCCGTTCCCTAACCCGTACCCTAAGCCGTACCCTAACTCTAACCCTAACCCTAACCCTAACCCTTACCCATACCCTGCGCCGTACCCTAACCCATACAATAACCTGTATCCTAAGCCTTAACCTAACCCTAACCAATGACCTACACAGTACCCTCACCCGTACCCTAAGCCATACCCTAACCCTAACCCTAACACTAACCCTAACCCTAAACCCTACCCTATGCCGTACCCTCACCCATACCCTATCCCATACCCTAAGCCGTACCCTAACCCTAACACTAACCCTAACCCTAACCCTAACCCTAACCCTAACCCTCACCAGTACCCTCACCCGTATCCTAAGCCCTACCCTAACCCTAACCCTAACCCTAACCCTAAACTACCCTTTACTGCTTTTGCCTCCATTAGATTTCCTAAACACTAGTGTTTTAAGGAACAGGTTAAAAAGAAAACCTTATGTGATTTTTTTATAATGTGTTCATTCTTTATCTTATCCTAGTGACTAAAATCTTCTCCATGGCTGAACCCCAAATAATATTCCTTTACGTGCTAAGTGGTATCTAGAGAGTGGGATAGGTTTAATAAATACCCTAATCCTAAAGTGTACCCTAAACCTAACCCATACCCTAACCCTAACGCGTACCCTAACCCTAACCAAAACCCTAACCCGAACACGTATGCTAATCCTAACCCGTACCCTAAACCAATCCCTAACCCTAAAACTAACCCTAACCCTAACGCTACCCCTAACCCATAACCTACACCGTACCCTCACCCGTACCCTAACCCGTACCCTAAGCCGTACCCTAACCCTAACCCTAACCCTAAACCATACGCTACGCCGTACCCTCACCCGTACCCTAACCCGTATCCTAAGCCGTACCCTAACCCTAACGCTAACCCTAAACTATACACTACGCCGTAACCTCACCCGTACCCTAACCCGTACCCTACGCCGTACCCTAACCCTAACCCTAACCCTAACCCTAACCCTAAGCCCTACCCTATGCCATACCCTCACCTGTACCCTATCCCATAACCTAAGCCGTACCATAACCCTAACACTAACCCTAACCCTAACCCATAACCTACGCCGTACCCTCACCCGTACCCTAACCCGTATCCTAAGACGTACCGTAACCCTAACCAATACCCTACGCGGTATCCTCACCCATACACTCACCTGTACCCTAAGCCGTACCCTAACCCTAACCCTAACCCTAACCCTAACCCATACCCTATGCCATACCCTCACCTGTACCCTATCCCATAACCTAAGCCGTACCCTAACCCTAACCCTAACCCTAACCCTAACCCATACGCTACGCCGTACCTTCACCCGTACCCTAACCCGTATCCTAAGCCGTACCCTAACCCTAACCCTAACCCTAAGCCTAACCCTAACCCTAACCCATACCCTACGCCATAACCTAACCCGTACCCTAACCCGTATCCTAAGTAGTATCCTAACCCTAACCAATACCCTACGCAGTACCCTCACCCGTACACTCACCCGTACCCTAAGCCGTACCCTAACCCCAACCCTAACCCTAACTCTAACCCTAAACCCTACCCTACGCCGTACCCTCAACCGTACCCTATCCCATACGCTAAGCCGTACCCTAACCCTAACACTAACACTAACCCTAACCCTAACGCTAACCCTAAACCATACCCTATGCCGTACCCTCACCCGTAACCTAACACGTACCCTAAGCCGTACCCTAACCCTAACCAATACCCTACGCAGTATCCTCACCCATACACTCACCCGTACCCTAAGGCGTACCCTAACCCTAACCCTAACCCTAAACCTAACCCTAACCCCTACCCTATGCCATACCCTCACCTGTACCCTATCCCATAACCTAAGCCGTACCATAACCCTAACACTAACCCTAACCCTAACCCATAACCTACGCCGTACACTCACCCGTACCCTAACCCGTATCCTAAGCCGTACCCTACCCTAAACCTAACCCTAACCCTAAGCCATGACCTAGGCCGTACCCTCACCCGTACCCTAACACGTACCCTAAGACGTACCGTAACCCTAACCCTAACACTAACCCTAACCCTAACCCACACTCTACGCCGTACCCTAACCCGTACCCTAACACGTATCCTAAGCCGTACCCTAACCCTAACGAATACCGTACGCAGTACCCTCACCCGTACCCTCATCCGTACCCTAAGCCATACCCTAACCATAACCCTAACCCTAACCCTAACCCCTACCCTACGCCGTACCCTCACCCGTACCCTATCCCATACCCTAAGCCGTACCCTAACCCTAACACTAACCCTAACCCTAACCCTAACCCTAAACTACCCTTGATTGCTTTTGCTCTATTAGATTTCCTAAGCACTAGTGTTTTAAGGAACAGGTTAAAAAGAAAATCCTAATGTGATTTTTTTATAATGTGTTTATTCTTTATCTTATCCTAGTGACTAAAATCTTCTCCATGGCTGAACCCCAAATAATATTCCTTTACGTGCTAAGTGGTATCTAGAGAGTGGGATAGGTTTAATAAATACCCTAATCCTAAAGTGTACCCTAAACCTAACCCATACCCTAACCCTAACGCGTACCCTAACCCTAACCAAAACCCTAACCCGAACACGTATGCTAATCCTAACCCGTACCCTAAACCAATCCCTAACCCTAAAACTAACCCTAACCCTAACCCTAACCCTAACCCATAACCTACACCGTACCCTCACCCGTACCCTAACCCGTACCCTAAGCCGTACCCTAACCCTAACCCTAACCCTAAACCATACGCTACGCCGTACCCTCACCCGTACCCTAACCCGTATCCTAAACCGTACCCTAACCCTAACGCTAACCCTAAACTATACCCTACGCCGTAACCTCACCCGTACCCTAACCCGTACCCTACGCCGTACCCTAACCCTAACCCTAACCCTAACCCTAACCCATACCCTAACACGTACCCTAACCCGTATTCTAAGCCGTACCCTAACCCTAACCAATACCCTATGCAGTATCCTCACCCATACCCTCACCCGTACCCTAAGCCGTACCTAACCCTAACCCTAACCATAACCCTAAACCCTACCCTATGCCATACCCTCACCTGTACCCTATCCCATAACCTAAGCCGTACCATAACCCTAACACTAACACTAACCCTAACCCATAACCTACGCCGTACCCTCACCCGTACCCTAAACCGTATCCTAAGACGTACCGTAACCCTAACCAATACCCTACGCAGTATCCTCACCCATACCGTCAACCGTACCCTAAGCCGTACCCTAACCCTAACCCTAACCCTAACCCTAACCCATACCCTATGCCATACCCTCACCTGTACCCTATCCCATAACCTAAGCCGTACCCTAACCCTTACCCTAACCCTAACCCTAACCCTAACCCTAACCCATACCCTACGCCATACCCTAACCCGTACCCTAACCCGTATCCTAAGCCGTACCCTAACCCTAACCCTAACCCTAACCCTAACCCTAACCCTAACCCGAACCCATACCCTACGCCATACCCTAACCCGTACCCTAACCCGTATCCTAAGCCGTATCCTAACCCTAACCAATACCCTACGCAGTACCCTCACCCGTACCCTCACCCGTACCCTAAGCCGTACCCTAACCCCAACCCTAACCCTAACTCTAACCCTAAACCCTACCCTATGCCGTACCCTCAACCGTACCCTATCCCATACGCTAAGCCGTACCCTAACCCTAACACTAACACTAACCCTAACCCTAACGCTAACCCTAAACCATACCCTATGCCGTACCCTCACCCGTAACCTAACACGTACCCTAAGCCGTACCCTAACCCTAACCAATACCCTACGCAGTATCCTCACCCATACACTCACCCGTACCCTAAGGCGTACCCTAACCCTAACCCTAACCCTAAACCTAACCCTAACCCCTACCCTATGCCATACCCTCACCTGTACCCTATCCCATAACCTAAGCCGTACCATAACCCTAACACTAACCCTAACCCTAACCCATAACCTACGCCGTACCCTCACCCGTACCCTAACCCGTATCCTAAGCCGTACCCTACCCTAACCCTAACCCTAACCCTAACCCATAACCTACGCCGTACCCTCACCCGTACCCTAACCCGTATCCTAAGCCGTACCCTACCCTAACCCTAACCCTAACCCTAACCCATAACCTACGCCGTACCCTCACCCGTACCCTAACACGTACCCTAAGACGTACCGTAACCCTAACCCTAACACTAACCCTAACCCTAACCCACACTCTACGCCGTACCCTAACCCGTACCCTAACACGTATCCTAAGCCGTACCCTAACCCTAACCAATACCGTACGCAGTACCCTCACCCGTACCCTCACCCGTACCCTAAGCCATACCCTAACCATAACCCTAACCCTAACCCTAACCCCTACCCTACGCCGTACCCTCACCCGTACCCTATCCCATACCCTAAGCCGTACCCTAACCCTAACACTAACCCTAACCCTAATCCTAACCCTAAACTAACATTGATTGCTTTTGCCTCTATTAGATTTCCTAAGCACTAGTGTTTTAAGGAACAGGTTAAAAAGAAAATCCTAATGTGATTTTTTTATAATGTGTTTATTCTTTATCTTATCCTAGTGACTAAAATCTTCTCCATGGCTGGATCCCTAATAATATTCCTTTATGTGCTAAGTGGTATCTAGAGATTGGGATAGGTTTAATAAATACCCTAATCCTAACGTGTACCCTAACCCTAACCCATACCCTAACCCTAACGCGTACCCTAACCCTAACCCAAAACCTAACCCTAACACGTACGCTAATCCTAACCCGTACCCTAAACCAAACCCTAACCCTAAAACTAACCCTAACCCTAACCCTAACCCTTACCCTACGCCGTACCCTCACCCGTACCCTAACCCGTAGCCTAAGACGTACCCTAACCCTAACCCTAACCCATACGCAACGCCGTACCCTCACCCGTACCCTAACCCGTATCCTAAGCCGTACCCTACCCTAACCCTAACCCTAATCCTAACCCGTACCCTAAACCAATCCCTAACCCTAAAACTAACCCTAACCCTAACCCTAACCCTAACCCATAACCTACACCATACCCTCACCCGTACCCTAACCCGTACCCTAAGCCGTACCCTAACCCTAACCCTAACCCTAAACCATACGCTACGCCGTACCCTCACCCGTACCCTAACCCGTATCCTAAGCCGTACCCTAACCCTAACGCTAACCCTAAACTATACCCTACGCCGTAACCTCACCCGTACCCTAACCCGTACCCTACGCCGTACCCTAACCCTAACCCTAACCCTAACCCTAACCCTAACCCTAACCCATACCGTACGCCATACCCTAACACGTACCCTAACCCGTATTCTAAGCCGTACCCTAACCCTAACCAATACCCTATGCAGTATCCTCACCCATACCCTCACCCGTACCCTAAGCCGTACCTAACCCTAACCCTAACCCTAACCCTAACCCTAAACCCTACCCTATGCCATACCCTCACCTGTACCCTATCCCATAACCTAAGCCGTACCATAACCCTAACACTAACCCTAACCCTAACCCATAACCTACGCCGTACCCTCACCCGTACCCTAACCCGTATCCTAAGACGTACCGTAACCCTAACCAATACCCTACGCAGTATCCTCACCCATACCCTCACCCGTACCCTAAGCCGTACCCTAACCCTAACCCTAACCCTAACCCTAAACCATACCCTATGCCATACCCTCACCTGTACCCTATCCCATAACCTAAGCCGTACCCTAAACCTAACCCTAACCCTAACCCTAACCCTAACCCTAACCCATACCCTACGCCATACCCTAACCCGTACCCTAACCCGTATCCTAAGCCGTACCCTAACCCTAACCCTAACCCTAACCCTAACCCTAACCCTAACCCTAACCCATACCCTACGCCATACCCTAACCCTTACCCTAACCCGTATCCTAAGCCGTATCCTAACCCTAACCAATACCCTACGCAGTACCCTCACCCGTACCCTCACCCGTACCCTAAGCCGTACCCTAACCCCAACCCTAACCCTAACTCTAACCCTAAACCCTACCCTATGCCGTACCCTCAACCGTACCCTATCCCATACGCTAAGCCGTACCCTAACCCTAACACTAACACTAACCCTAACCCTAACGCTAACCCTAAACCATACCCTATGCCGTACCCTCACCCGTAACCTAACACGTACCCTAAGCCGTACCCTAACCCTAACCAATACCCTACGCAGTATCCTCACCCATACACTCACCCGTACCCTAAGGCGTACCCTAACCCTAACCCTAAACCTAACCCTAACCCCTACCCTATGCCATACCCTCACCTGTACCCTATCCCATAACCTAAGCCGTACCATAACCCTAACACTAACCCTAACCCTAACCCATAACCTACGCCGTACCCTCACCCGTACCCTAACCCGTATCCTAAGCCGTACCCTACCCTAACCCTAACCCTAACCCTAACCCATAACCTACGTCGTACCCTCACCCGTACCCTAACACGTACCCTAAGACGTACCGTAACCCTAACCCTAACACTAACCCTAACCCTAACCCACACTCTACGCCGTACCCTAACCCGTACCCTAACACGTATCCTAAGCCGTACCCTAACCCTAACCAATACCGTACGCAGTACCCTCACCCGTACCCTCACCCGTACCCTAAGCCATACCCTAACCATAACCCTAACCCTAACCCTAACCCCTACCCTACGCCGTACCCTCACCCGTACCCTATCCCATACCCTAAGCCGTACCCTAACCCTAACACTAACCCTAACCCTAACCCTAACCCTAAACTACCCTTGATTGCTTTTGCCTCTATTAGATTTCCTAAGCACTAGTGTTTTAAGGAACAGGTTAAAAAGAAAATCCTAATGTGATTTTTTTATAATGTGTTTATTCTTTATCTTATCCTAGTGACTAAAATCTTCTCCATGGCTGGATCCCTAATAATATTCCTTTATGTGCTAAGTGGTATCTAGAGAGTGGGATAGGTTTAATAAATACCCTAATCCTAACGTGTACCCTAACCCTAACCCATACCCTAACCCTAACGCGTACCCTAACCCTAACCCAAAACCTAACCCTAACACGTACGCTAATCCTAACCCGTACCCTAAACCAAACCCTAACCCTAAAACTAACCCTAACCCTAACCCTAACCCTTACCCTACGCCGTACCCTCACCCGTACCCTAACCCGTAGCCTAAGACGTACCCTAACCCTAACCCTAACCCATACGCAACGCCGTACCCTCACCCGTACCCTAACCCGTATCCTAAGCCGTACCCTAACCCTAAACCTAACCCTAACCTCTACCCTACGCCGTACCCTCACCCGTACCCTAACCCCTTCCCAAAGCCTTACCCTAACCCTAACCCTAACCCTCACCCATACCCAACGCCGTAACCTAACCCATATCCTAACCCGTATCCTAAGCCGTACCCTAAACCTAACCAATACCCTACGCAGTACCCTCACCAGTAACCTCACCCGTATCCTAAGCCCTACCCTAACCCTAACCCTAACCCTAACCCTAAACTACCCTTTACTGCTTTTGCCTCCATTAGATTTCCTAAACACTAGTGTTTTAAGGAACAGGTTAAAAAGAAAACCTTATGTGATTTTTTTATAATGTGTTTATTCTTTATCTTATCCTAGTGACTAAAATCTTCTCCATGGCTGAACCCCAAATAATATTCCTTTACGTGCTAAGTGGTATCTAGAGAGTGGGATAGGTTTAATAAATACCCTAATCCTAACGTGCACCCTAAACCTAACCCATACCCTAACCCTAACGCGTACCCTAACCCTAACCAAAACCCTAACCCGAACAAGTATGCTAATCCTAACCCGTACCCTAAACCAATCCCTAACCCTAAAACTAACCCTAACCCTAACCCTAACCCTAACCCATAACCTACGCCGTACCCTCACCCGTACGCTAACCCGTATCCTAAGCCGTACCCTAACCCTAACCCTAACCCTAACCCTAACCGCAACCCTACGCCGTACCCTATCCCATACCCTAAGCGGTACCCTAAACCTAACACTAAACCTAAACCTAACCCTAACCCCTACCCTACGCCGTACCCTCACCCGTAACCTATCCCATACCCTAAGCCGTACCCTAACCCTAACACTAACCCTAACCCTAAACCTAACCCCTACCCTACGCCGTACCCTCACCCGTACCCTAACCCGTATCCTAAGCCGTACCCTAACCCTAACCCTAACCCTAACCTATACACTACGCCGTACCCTCACCCGTACCCTAACCGTGCCCTAAGCCATACCCTAACCCTAACCCTAACCCTAACCCTAACCCTAACCCATACCCTACGCCGTACCCTAACCCGTACCCTAACCCGTA
This sequence comes from Eubalaena glacialis, assembly GCF_028564815.1. NCBI lineage: Eukaryota > Metazoa > Chordata > Mammalia > Artiodactyla > Balaenidae > Eubalaena > Eubalaena glacialis. The sequence continues at coordinate 1,478,008 of NW_026871751.1, read as the reverse complement.
TTCTAAGCCGTACCCTAACCATAACCAATACCCTACACAGTACCCTCACCCGTACCCTCTCCCGTACCCTAAGCCGTAACCTAACCCTAACCCTAACCCTAACCCTAACCGCTACCCTACGACGTACCCTATCCCATACCCTAAGCGGTACCCTAAACCTAACACTAACCCTAAACCTAACCCTAACCCCTACCCTACGCCGTACCCTCACCCGTAACCTATCCCATACCCTAAGCCGTACCCTAACCCTAACACTAACCCTAACCCTAAACCTAACCCCTACCCTACGCCGTACCCTCACCCGTACCCTATCCCATACCCTAAGCCGTACCCTAACCCTAACCCTAACCCTAACCTATACACTACGCCATACCCTCACCCGTACCCTAACCGGTACCCTAAGCCGTACCCTAACCCTAACCCTAACCCTAACCTATACACTACGCCGTACCCTCACCCGTACCCTAACCCGTACCCTAAGCCGTACCCTAACCCTAACCCTAACCCTAACCCTAACCCTAACCCATACCCTACGCCGTACCCTAACCCGTACCCTAACCCATATTCTAAGCCGTACCCTAACCATAACCAATACCCTACACAGTACCCTCACCCGTACCCTCTCCCGTACCCTAAGCCATACCCTAACCCTAACCCTAACCCTAACCTATACACTACACCATACCCTTACCCGTACCCTAACCCGTACCCTAAGCCGTACCCTAACCCTAACCCTAACCCTAAACCATACGCTACGCCGTACCCTCACCCGTACCCTAACCCGTATCCTAAGCCGTACCCTAACCCTAACCCTAACCCTAAACTATACCCTACGCTGTAACCTCACCCGTACCCTAACCCGTACCCTAAGCCGTACCCTAACCCTAACCCTAACCCTAACCCTAACCCTAACCCTAACCCATACCGTACGCCATACCCTAACACGTACCCTAACCCGTATCCTAAGCCGTACCCTAACCCTAACCAATACCCTACACAGTATCCTCACCCATACCCTCACCCGTACCCTAAGCCGTAACCTAACCCTAACCCTAACCCTAACCCTAACCCTAACCCCTACCCTATGCCATACCCTCACCTGTACCCTATCCCATAACCTAAGCCGTAACATAACCCTAACACTAACCCTAACCCTAACCCATAACCTACGCCGTACCCTCACCCGTACCCTAACCCGTATCCTAAGCCGTACCCTAACCCTAACCCTAACCCTAACCCTAACCCATAACCTACGCCGTACCCTCACCCGTACCCTAACACGTACCCTAAGACGTACCGTAACCCTAACCCTAACACTAACCCTAACCCTAACCCACACTCTACGCCGTACCCTAACCCGTACCCTAACACGTATCCTAAGCCGTACCCTAACCCTAACCAATACCGTACGCAGTACCCTCACCGTACCCTCACCCGTACCCTAAGCCATACCCTAACCCTAACCCTAACCCTAACCCTAACCCCTACCCTACGCCGTACCCTCACCCGTACCCTATCCGATACGCTAAGCCGTACCCTAACCCTAACACTAACACTAACCCTAACCCTAACCCTAACCCATACCCTACGCCGTACCCTCACCCATAACCTAATCCGTACCCTAAGCCGTACCTTAACCCTACCCCTAACCTATACACTACGCCGTACCCTCACCCGTTCCCTAACCCGTACCCTAAGCCGTACCCTAACTCTAACCCTAACCCTAACCCTAACCCTTACCCATACCCTGCGCCGTACCCTAACCCATACAATAACCTGTATCCTAAGCCTTAACCTAACCCTAACCAATGACCTACACAGTACCCTCACCCGTACCCTAAGCCATACCCTAACCCTAACCCTAACACTAACCCTAACCCTAAACCCTACCCTATGCCGTACCCTCACCCATACCCTATCCCATACCCTAAGCCGTACCCTAACCCTAACACTAACCCTAACCCTAACCCTAACCCTAAACTACCCTTGACTGCTTTTGCCTCCATTAGATTTCCTTAGCAATAGTGTTTTAAGGAACAGGTTAAAAAGAAAATCCTAATGTGATTTTTTTATAATGTGTTTATTCTTTATCTTATCCTAGTGACTAAAAGCTTCTCCATGGCTGGACCCCAAATAATATTCCTTTACGTGCTAAGTGGTATCTAGAGAGTGGGATAGGTTTAATAAATACCCTAATCCTAACGTGTACCCTAACCCTAACCCATACCCTAACCCTAATGCGTAACCTAACCCTAACCCTAACCCTAACCCTAACACGTACGCTAATCCTAACCCGTACCCTAAACCAATCCCTAACCCTAAAACTAACCCTAACCCCAACCCTAACCCTAACCCATACGCTACGCCGTACCCTCACCCATACCCTAACCCGTATCCTAAGCCGTACCCTAATCCTAAACCTAACCCTAACCTCTACCCTACGCCGTACCCTCACCCGTACCCTAACCCGTACCCAAAGCCTTACCCTAACCCTAACCCTAACCCTCACCCATACCCAACGCCGTAACCTAACCCATATCCTAACCCGTATCCTAAGCCGTACCCTAACCCTAACCAATAACCTACGCAGTACCCTCACCAGTACCCTCACCCGTATCCTAAGCCCTACCCTAACCCTAACCCTAACCCTAACCCTAAACTACCCTTTACTGCTTTTGCCTCCATTAGATTTCCTAAACACTAGTGTTTTAAGGAACAGGTTAAAAAGAAAACCTTATGTGATTTTTTTATAATGTGTTCATTCTTTATCTTATCCTAGTGACTAAAATCTTCTCCATGGCTGAACCCCAAATAATATTCCTTTACGTGCTAAGTGGTATCTAGAGAGTGGGATAGGTTTAATAAATACCCTAATCCTAAAGTGTACCCTAAACCTAACCCATACCCTAACCCTAACGCGTACCCTAACCCTAACCAAAACCCTAACCCGAACACGTATGCTAATCCTAACCCGTACCCTAAACCAATCCCTAACCCTAAAACTAACCCTAACCCTAACCCTACCCCTAACCCATAACCTACACCGTACCCTCACCCGTACCCTAACCCGTACCCTAAGCCGTACCCTAACCCTAACCCTAACCCTAAACCATACGCTACGCCGTACCCTCACCCGTACCCTAACCCGTATCCTAAGCCGTACCCTAACCCTAACGCTAACCCTAAACTATACACTACGCCGTAACCTCACCCGTACCCTAACCCGTACCCTACGCCGTACCCTAACCCTAACCCTAACCCTAACCCTAACCCTAAACCCTACCCTATGCCATACCCTCACCTGTACCCTATCCCATAACCTAAGCCGTACCATAACCCTAACACTAACCCTAACCCTAACCCATAACCTACGCCGTACCCTCACCCGTACCCTAACCCGTATCCTAAGACGTACCGTAACCCTAACCAATACCCTACGCGGTATCCTCACCCATACACTCACCCGTACCCTAAGCCGTACCCTAACCCTAACCCTAACCCTAACCCTAACCCATACCCTATGCCATACCCTCACCTGTACCCTATCCCATAACCTAAGCCGTACCCTAACCCTAACCCTAACCCTAACCCTAACCCATACGCTACGCCGTACCTTCACCCGTACCCTAACCCGTATCCTAAGCCGTACCCTAACCCTAACCCTAACCCTAACCCTAACCCTAACCCTAACCCATACCCTACGCCATACCCTAACCCGTACCCTAACCCGTATCCTAAGCCGTATCCTAACCCTAACCAATACCCTACGCAGTACCCTCACCCGTACACTCACCCGTACCCTAAGCCGTACCCTAACCCCAACCCTAACCCTAACTCTAACCCTAAACCCTACCCTACGCCGTACCCTCAACCGTACCCTATCCCATACGCTAAGCCGTACCCTAACCCTAACACTAACACTAACCCTAACCCTAACGCTAACCCTAAACCATACCCTATGCCGTACCCTCACCCGTAACCTAACACGTACCCTAAGCCGTACCCTAACCCTAACCAATACCCTACGCAGTATCCTCACCCATACACTCACCCGTACCCTAAGGCGTACCCTAACCCTAACCCTAACCCTAAACCTAACCCTAACCCCTACCCTATGCCATACCCTCACCTGTACCCTATCCCATAACCTAAGCCGTACCATAACCCTAACACTAACCCTAACCCTAACCCATAACCTACGCCGTACACTCACCCGTACCCTAACCCGTATCCTAAGCCGTACCCTACCCTAAACCTAACCCTAACCCTAAGCCATAACCTAGGCCGTACCCTCACCCGTACCCTAACACGTACCCTAAGACGTACCGTAACCCTAACCCTAACACTAACCCTAACCCTAACCCACACTCTACGCCGTACCCTAACCCGTACCCTAACACGTATCCTAAGCCGTACCCTAACCCTAACGAATACCGTACGCAGTACCCTCACCCGTACCCTCATCCGTACCCTAAGCCATACCCTAACCATAACCCTAACCCTAACCCTAACCCCTACCCTACGCCGTACCCTCACCCGTACCCTATCCCATACCCTAAGCCGTACCCTAACCCTAACACTAACCCTAACCCTAACCCTAACCCTAAACTACCCTTGATTGCTTTTGCTCTATTAGATTTCCTAAGCACTAGTGTTTTAAGGAACAGGTTAAAAAGAAAATCCTAATGTGATTTTTTTATAATGTGTTTATTCTTTATCTTATCCTAGTGACTAAAATCTTCTCCATGGCTGGATCCCTAATAATATTCCTTTATGTGCTAAGTGGTATCTAGAGAGTGGGATAGGTTTAATAAATACCCTAATCCTAACGTGTACCCTAACCCTAACCCATACCCTAACCCTAACGCGTACCCTAACCCTAACCCAAAACCTAACCCTAACACGTACGCTAATCCTAACCCGTACCCTAAACCAAACCCTAACCCTAAAACTAACCCTAACCCTAACCCTAACCCTTACCCTACGCCGTACCCTCACCCGTACCCTAACCCGTAGCCTAAGACGTACCCTAACCCTAACCCTAACCCATACGCAACGCCGTACCCTCACCCGTACCCTAACCCGTATCCTAAGCCGTACCCTAACCCTAAACCTAACCCTAACCTCTACCCTACGCCGTACCCTCACCCGTACCCTAACCCCTTCCCAAAGCCTTACCCTAACCCTAACCCTAACCCTCACCCATACCCAACGCCGTAACCTAACCCATATCCTAACCCGTATCCTAAGCCGTACCCTAACCCTAACCAATACCCTACGCAGTACCCTCACCAGTAACCTCACCCGTATCCTAAGCCCTACCCTAACCCTAACCCTAACCCTAACCCTAAACTACCCTTTACTGCTTTTGCCTCCATTAGATTTCCTAAACACTAGTGTTTTAAGGAACAGGTTAAAAAGAAAACCTTATGTGATTTTTTTATAATGTGTTTATTCTTTATCTTATCCTAGTGACTAAAATCTTCTCCATGGCTGAACCCCAAATAATATTCCTTTACGTGCTAAGTGGTATCTAGAGAGTGGGATAGGTTTAATAAATACCCTAATACTAACGTGTACCCTAAACCTAACCCATACCCTAACCCTAACGCGTACCCTAACCCTAACCAAAACCCTAACCCGAACACGTATGCTAATCCTAACCCGTACCCTAAACCAATCCCTAACCCTAAAACTAACCCTAACCCTAACCCTACCCCTAACCCATAACCTACACCGTACCCTCACCCGTACCCTAACCCGTACCCTAAGCCGTACCCTAACCCTAACCCTAAACCTAAACCATACGCTACGCCGTACCCTCACCCGTACCCTAACCCATATCCTAAGCCGTAACCTAACCCTAACCCTAACCCTAAACTATACCCTACGCCGTAACCTCACCCGTACCCTAACCCGTACCCTAAGCCGTACCCTAACCCTAACCCTAACCCTAACCCTAACCCTAACCCTAACCCTAACCCATACCGTACGCCATACCCTAACACGTACCCTAACCCGTATTCTAAGCCGTATCCTAACCCTAACCAATACCCTATGCAGTATCCTCACCCATACCCTCACCCGTACCCTAAGCCGTACCCTCACCCTAACCCTAACCCTAAACCTAACCCTAAACCCTACCCTATGCCATACCCTCACCTGTACCCTATCCCATAACCTAAGCCGTACCATAACCCTAACACTAACACTAACCCTAACCCATAACCTACGCCGTACCCTCACCCGTACCCTAACCCGTATCCTAAGACGTACCGTAACCCTAACCAATACCCTACGCAGTATCCTCACCCATACCCTCACCCGTACCCTAAGCCGTACCCTAACCCTAACCCTAACCCTAACCCTAACCCATACCCTATGCCATACCCTCACCTGTACACTATCGCATAACCTAAGCCGTACACTAACCCTAACCCTAACCCTAACCCTAACCCATACGCTACGCCGTACCTTCACCCGTACCCTAACCCGTATCCTAAGCCGTACCCTAACCCTAACCCTAACCCTAAACCTAACCCTAACCCATACCCTACGCCATACCCTAACCCGTACCCTAACCCGTATCCTAAGCCGTATCCTAACCCTAACCAATACCCTACGCAGTACCCTCACCCGTACCCTCACCCGTACCCTAAGCTGTACCCTAACCCTAACACTAACCCTAACCTATACACTACGCCGTACCCTCACCCGTACCCTAACCCGTACCCTAAGCCGTACCCTAACCCTAACCCTAACCCTAAACTATACCCTACGCCGTAACCTCACCCGTACCCTAACCCGTACCCTAAGCCGTACCCTAACCCTAACCCTAACCCTAAACCTAACCCTAACCCATAGCGTATGCCATACCCTAACACGTACCCTAACTCGTATCCTAAGCCGTACCCTAACCCTAACCAATACCCTACGCAGTATCCTCACCCATACCCTCACCCGTACCCTAAGCCGTACCCTCACCCTAACCCTAACCCTAAACCTAACCCTAAACCCTACCCTATGCCATACCCTCACCTGTACCCTATCCCATAACCTAAGCCGTACCATAACCCTAACACTAACCCTAACCCTAACCCATAACCTACGCCGTACCCTCACCCGTACCCTAACCCGTATCCTAAGCCGTACCCTAACCCTAACCCTAACACTGACCCTAACCCATAACTTACGCCGTACCCTCACCCGTACCCTAACACGTACCCTAAGACGTACCGTAACCCTAACCCTAACACTAACCCTAACCCTAACCCACACTCTATGCCGTACCCTAACCCGTACCCTAACACGTATCCTAAGCCGTACCCTAACCCTAACCAATACCCTACGCAGTACCCTCACCCGTACCCTCACCCGTACCCTAAGCCATACCCTAACCCTAACCCTAACCCTAACCCTAACCCCTACACTACGCCGTACCCTCACCCGTACCCTATCCCATACGCTAAGCCGTACCCTAACCCTAACACTAACACTAACCCTAACCCTAACCCTAACCCATACCCTACGCCGTACCCTCACCCATAACCTAATCCGTACCCTAAGCCGTACCCTAACCCTAACCCTAACCTATACACTACGCCGTACCCTCACCCGTTCCCTAACCCGTACCCTAAGCCGTACCCTAACTCTAACCCTAACCCTAACCCTAACCCTTAACCATACCCTGCGCCGTACCCTAACCCATACAATAACCTGTATCCTAAGCCTTAACCTAACCCTAACCAATGACCTACACAGTACCCTCACCCGTACCCTAAGCCATACCCTAACCCTAACCCTAACACTAACCCTAACCCTAAACCCTACCCTATGCCGTACCCTCACCCATACCCTATCCCATACCCTAAGCCGTACCCTAACCCTAACACTAACCCTAAACCTAACCCTAACCCTAAACTACCCTTGACTGCTTTTGCCTCCATTAGATTTCCTAAGCACTAGTGTTTTAAGGAACAGGTTAAAAAGAAAATCCTAATGTGATTTTTTTATAATGTGTTTATTCTTTATCTTATCCTAGTGACGAAAATCTTCTCCATGGCTGGACCCTAAATAATATTCCTTTACGTGCTAAGTGGTATCTAGAGAGTGGGATAGGTTTAATAAATACCCTAATCCTAACGTGTACCCTAACCCTAACCCATAACCTAACCCTAATGCGTACCCTAACCCTAACCCAAACCCTAACCCTAACACGTACGCTAATCCTAACCCGTACCCTACACCAATCCCTAACCCTAAAACTAACCCTAACCCTAACCCTAACCCTAACCCATACGCTACGCCGTACCCTCACACATACCCTAACCCGTATACTAAGCCGTACCCTAATCCTAAACCTAACCCTAACCTCTACCCTACGCCGTACCCTCACCCGTACCCTAACCCGTACCCAAAGCCTTACCCTAACCCTAACCCTAACCCTCACCCATACCCAACGCCGTAACCTAACCCATATCCTAACCCGTATCCTAAGCCGTACCCTAACCCTAACCAATAACCTACGCAGTACCCTCACCAGTACCCTCACCCGTATCCTAAGCCTTACCCTAACCCTAACCCTAACCCTAACCCTAAACTACCCTTTACTGCTTTTGCCTCCATTAGATTTCCTAAACACTAGTGTTTTAAGGAACAGGTTAAAAAGAAAACCTTATGTGATTTTTTTATAATGTGTTCATTCTTTATCTTATCCTAGTGACTAAAATCTTCTCCATGGCTGAACCCCAAATAATATTCCTTTACGTGCTAAGTGGTATCTAGAGAGTGGGATAGGTTTAATAAATACCCTAATCCTAAAGTGTACCCTAAACCTAACCCATACCCTAACCCTAACGCGTACCCTAACCCTAACCAAAACCCTAACCCGAACACGTATGCTAATCCTAACCCGTACACTAAACCAATCCCTAACCCTAAAACTAACCCTAACCCTAACCCTAACCCTAACCCATAACCTACACCGTACCCTCACCCGTACCCTAACCCGTACCCTAAGCCGTACCCTAACCCTAACCCTAAACCTAAACCATACGCTACGCCGTACCCTCACCCGTACCCTAACCCGTATCCTAAGCCGTACCCTAACCCTAACCCTAACCCTAAACTATACCCTACGCCGTAACCTCACCCGTACCCTAACCCGTACCCTAAGCCGTACCCTAACCCTAACCCTAACCCTAACCCTAACCCTAACCCTAACCCTAACCCATACCGTACGCCATACCCTAACACGTACCCTAACCCGTATTCTAAGCCGTACCCTAACCCTAACCAATACCCTATGCAGTATCCTCACCTATACCCTCACCCGTACCCTAAGCCGTACCCTCACCCTAACCCTAACCCTAAACCTAACCCTAAACCCTACCCTATGCCATACCCTCACCTGTACCCTATCCCTTAACCTAAGCCGTACCATAACCCTAACACTAACCCTAACCCTAACCCATAACCTACGCCGTACCCTCACCCGTACCCTAACCCGTATCCTAAGACGTACCGTAACCCTAACCAATACCCTACGCAGTATCCTCACCCATACCCTCACCGTACCCTAAGCCGTACCCTAACCCTAACCCTAACCCTAACCCTAACGCATACCCTATGCCATACCCTCACCTGTACACTATCCCATAACCTAAGCCGTACCCTAACCCTAACCCTAACCCTAACCCTAACCCATACGCTACGCCGTACCTTCACCCGTACCCTAACCCGTATCCTAAGCCGTACCCTAACCCTAACCCTAACCCTAAACCTAACCCTAACCCATACTCTACGCCATACCCTAACCCGTACCCTCACCCGTATCCTAAGCCGTATCCTAACCCTAACCAATACCCTACGCAGTACCCTCACCCGTACCCTCACCCGTACCCTAAGCTGTACCCTAACCCTAACACTAACCCTAACCTATACACTACGCCATACCCTCACCCGTACCCTAACCCGTACCCTAAGCCGTACCCTAACCCTAACCCTAACCCTAAACTATACCCTACGCCGTAACCTCACCCGTACCCTAACCCGTACCCTAAGCCGTACCCTAACCCTAACCCTAACCCTAAACCTAACCCTAACCCTAGCGTACGCCATACCCTAACACGTACCCTAACCCGTATCCTAAGCCGTACCCTAACCCTAACCAATACCCTACGCAGTATCCTCACCCATACCCTCACCCGTACCCTAAGGCGTACCCTAACCCTAACCCTAACCCTAAACCTAACCCTAACCCCTACCCTATGCCATACCCTCACCCGTACCCTAACCCGTATCCTAAGCCGTACCCTAACCCTAACCCTAACCCATAACCTACGCCGTACCCTCACCCGTACCCTAACACGTACCCTAAAACGTACCGTAACCCTAACCCTAACACTAACCCTAACCCTAACCCACACTCTATGCCGTACCCTAACCCGTACCCTAACACGTATCCTAAGACGTACCCTAACCCTAACCAATACCCTACGCAGTACCCTCACCCGTACCCTAAGCCATACCCTAACCCTAACCCTAACCCTAACCCTAACCCCTACCCTACACCGTACCCTCACCCGTACCCTATCCCATACCCTAAGCCGTACCCTAACCCTAACACTAACCCTAACCCTAACCCTAACCCTAAACTACCCTTGATTGCTTTTGCCTCTATTAGATTTCCTAAGCACTAGTGTTTTAAGGAACAGGTTAAAAAGAAAATACGAATGTGATTTTTTTATAATGTGTTTATTCTTTATCTTATCCTAGTGACTAAAATCTTCTCCATGGCTGGATCCCTAATAATATTCCTTTACGTGCTAAGTGGTATCTAGAGAGTGGGATAGGTTTAATAAATACCCTAATCCTAACGTGTACCCTAACCCTAACCCATACCCTAACCCTAACGCGTACCCTAACCCTAACCCAAAACCTAACCCTAACACGTACGCTAATCCTAACCCGTACCCTAAACCAATCCCTAACACTAAAACTAACCCTAACCCTAACCCTAACCCTTACCCTACGCCGTACCCTCACCCGTACCCTAACCCGTACCCTAAGACGTACCCTAACCCTAACCCTAACCCATACACTACGCCGTACCCTCACCCGTACCCTAACCCGTATCCTAAGCCGTACCCTAACCCTAACCCTAACCCTAACCCTAACCCTAACCCATAACCTACGCCATACCCTAACCCGTACACTAACCCGTATCCTAAGCCATATCCTAACCCTAACCAATACCCTACGCAGTACCCTCACCCGTACCCTCACCCGTACCCTAAGCCGTACCCTAACCCCAACCCTAACCCTAACTCTAACCCTAACCCCTACCCTACGCCGTACCCTCACCCGTACCCTATCCCATACGCTAAGCCATACCCTAATCCTAACACTAACACTAACCCTAACCCTAACCCTAACCCATACCCTACTCCGTACCCTCACCCGCAACCTAACCCGTACCCTAAGCCGTACCCTATCCCTAACCCTAACCTATACACTACGCCGTACCCTCACCCGTACCCTAAACCATACCCTAAGCCGTACCCTAACTCTAACCCTAACCCTAACCCTAACCCTTACCCATACCCTGCGCCGTACCCTAACCCATACAATAACCTGTATCCTAAGCCTTAACCTAACCCTAACCAATGACCTACACAGTACCCTCACCCGTACCCTAAGCCATACCCTAACCCTAACCCTAACACTAACCCTAACCCTAAACCCTACCCTATGCCGTACCCTCACCCATACCCTATCCCATACCCTAAGCCGTACCCTAACCCTAACACTAACCCTAACCCTAACCCTAACCCTAAACTACCCTTGACTGCTTTTGCCTCCACTAGATTTCCTAAGCACTAGTGTTTTAAGGAACAGGTTAAAAAGAAAATCCTAATGTGATTTTTTTATAATGTGTTTATTCTTTATCTTATCCTAGTAACGAAAATCTTCTCCATGGCTGGACCCTAAATAATATTCCTTTACGTGCTAAGTGGTATCTAGAGAGTGGGATAGGTTTAATAAATACCCTAATCATAACATGTACCCTAACCCTAACCCACACCCTAACCCTAATGCGTACCCTAACCCTAACCCAAACCCTAACACTAACACGTACGCTAATCCTAACCCGTACCCTAAACCAATCCCTAACCCTAAAACTAACCCTAACCCTAACCCTAACCCTAACCCATACGCTACGCCGTACCCTCACCCATACCCTAACCCGTATCCTAAGCCATACCCTAACCCTAAACCTAACCCTAACCTCTACCCTACGCCGTACCCTCACCCGTACCCTAACCCGTACCCAAAGCCTTACCCTAACCCTAACCCTAACCCTCACCCATACCCAACGCCGTAACCTAACCCATATCCTAACCCGTATCCTAAGCCGTACCCTAACCCTAACCAATAACCTACGCAGTACCCTCACCAGTACCCTCACCCGTATCCTAAGCCCTACCCTAACCCTAACCCTAACCCTAACCCTAAACTACCCTTTACTGCTTTTGCCTCCATTAGATTTCCTAAACACTAGTGTTTTAAAGAACAGGTTAAAAAGAAAACCTTATGTGATTTTTTTAATAATGTGTTTATTCTTTATCTTATCCTAGTGACTAAAATCTTCTCCATGGCTGAACCCCAAATAATATTCCTTTACGTGCTAAGTGGTATCTAGAGAGTGGGATAGGTTTAATAAATACCCTAATCCTAACGTGTACCCTAAACCTAACCGATACCCTAACCCTAACGCGTACCCTAACCCTAACCAAAACCCTAACCCGAACAAGTATGCTAATCCTAACCCGTACCCTAAACCAATCCCTAACCCTAAAACTAACCCTAACCCTAACCCTAACCCTAACCCATAACCTACGCCGTAACCTCACCCGTACCCTAACCCATACCCTAAGCCGTACCCTAACCCTAACCCTAAACCTAACCCATACGCTACGCCGCACCCTCACCCATACCCTAACCCATATCCTAAGCCGTACCCTAACCCTAACCCTAACCCTAACCGCTACCCTACGCCGTACCCTATCCCATACCCTAAGCGGTACCCTAAACCTAACACTAACCCTAAACCTAACAATAACCCCTACCCTACGCCGTACCCTCACCGTAACCTATCCCATACCCTAAGCCGTACCCTAACCCTAACACTAACCCTAACCCTAAACCTAACCCCTACCCTATGCCGTACCCTCACCCGTACCCTATCCCATACCCTAAGCTGTACCCTAACCCTAACCCTAACCCTAACCTATACACTGCGCCGTACCCTCACCCGTACGCTAACCCGTACCCCAAGCCGTACCCTAACCCTAACCCTAACCCTAACCCTAACCCTAACCCATACCCTACGCCGTACCCTAAACCGTACCCTAACCCGTATTCTAAGCCGTACCCTAACCATAACCAATACCCTACACAGTACCCTCACCCGTACCCTCACCCGTACCCTAAGCCATAACCTAACCCTAACCCTAACCCTAACCTATACACTACGCCATACCCTCACCCGTACCCTAACCCGTACCCTAAGCCGTACCCTAACCCTAACCCTAACCCTAAAATATACCCTACGCCGTAACCTCACCCATACCCTAACCCGTACCCTAATCCGTACCCTAACCCTAACCCTAACCCTAACCCTAACCCTAACCCATAGCGTACGCCATACCCTAAGACGTACCCTAACCCGTATCCTAAGCCGTACCCTAACCCTAACCAATACCCTACGCAGTATCCTCACCCATACCCTCACCCGTACCCTAAGCCGTACCCTAACCCTAACCCTAACCCTAAACCTAACCCTAACCCCTACCCTATGCCATACCCTCACCTGTACCCTATCCCATAACCTAAGCCGTACCCTAACCCGTAACCTAACACGTACCCTAAGACGTACCGTAACCCTAACCCTAACACTAACCCTAACCCTTACCCACACTCTACGCCGTACCCTAACACGTACCCTAACACGTATCCTAAGCCGTACCCTAACCCTAACCAATACCCTACGCAGTACCCTCACCCGTACCCTCACCCGTACCCTAAGCCATACCCTAACCCTAACCCTAACCCTAACCCTAACCCCTACCCTACACCATACCCTCAACCGTACCCTATCCCATACGCTAAGCTGTACCCTAACCCTAAGACTAACACTAACACTAACCCTAACCCTAACCCATACCCTACGCCGTACCCTCACCCATAACCTAATCCGTACCCTAAGCCGTACCCTAACCCTAACCCTAACCTATACACTACGCCGTACCTGCACCCATTCCCTAACCCGTACCCTAAGCCGTACCCTAACTCTAACCCTAACCCTAACCCTAACCCTTAACCATACCCTGCGCCGTACCCTAACCCATACAATAACCTGTATCCTAAGCCTTAACCTAACCCTAACCAATGACCTACACAGTACCCTCACCCGTACCCTAAGCCATACCCTAACCCTAACCCTAACACTATCCCTAACCCTAAACCCTACCCTATGCCGTACCCTCACCCATACCCTATCCCATACCCTAAGCCGTACCCTAACCCTAACACTAACCCTAACCCTAACCCTAAACTACCCTTGACTGCTTTTGCCTCCATTAGATTTCCTAAGCACTAGTGTTTTAAGGAACAGGTTAAAAAGAAAATCCTAATGTGATTTTTTTATAATGTGTTTATTCTTTATCTTATCCTAGTGACGAAAATCTTCTCCATGGCTGGACCCAAAATAATATTCCTTTACGTGCTAAGTGGTATCTAGAGAGTGGGATAGGTTTAATAAATACCCTAATCCTAACGTGTACCCTAACCCTAACCCATACCCTAACCCTAATGCGTACCCTAACCCTAACCCAAACCCTAACCCTAACACGTACGCTAATCCTAACCCGTACCCTAAACCAATCCCTAACCCTAAAACTAACCCTAACCCTAACCCTAACCCTAACCCATACGCTACGCCGTACCCTCACCCATACCCTAACCCGTATCCTAAGCCGTACCCTAATCCTAAACCTAACCCTAACCTCTACCCTACGCCGTACCCTCACCCGTACCCTAACCCGTACCCAAAGCCTTACCCTAACCCTACCCCTAACCCTCACCCATACCCAACGCCGTAACCTAACCCATATCCTAACCCGTATCCTAAGCCGTACCCTAACCCTAACCAATAACCTACGCAGTACCCTCACCAGTACCCTCACCCGTATCCTAAGCCCTACCCTAACCCTAACCCTAACCCTAACCCTAAACTACCCTTTACTGCTTTTGCCTCTATTAGATTTCCTAAACACTAGTGTTTTAAAGAACAGGTTAAAAAGAAAACCTTATGTGATTTTTTTAATAATGTGTTTATTCTTTATCTTATCCTAGTGACTAAAATCTTCTCCATGGCTGAACCCCAAATAATATTCCTTTACGTGCTAAGTGGTATCTAGAGAGTGGGATAGGTTTAATAAATACCCTAATCCTAACGTGTACCCTAAACCTAACCCATACCCTAACCCTAACGCGTACCCTAACCCTAACCAAAACCCTAACCCGAACAAGTATGCTAATCCTAACCCGTACCCTAAACCAATCCCTAACCCTAAAACTAACCCTAACCCTAACCCTAACCCTAACCCATAACCTACGCCGTAACCTCACCCGTACCCTAACCCATACCCTAAGCCATACCCTAACCCTAACCCTAACCCTAACCCTAACCCTAACCCATACGCTACGCCGCACCCTCACCCATACCCTAACCCGTATCCTAAGCCGTACACTAACCCTAACCCTAACCCTAACCGCTACCCTACGCCGTACCCTATCCCATACCCTAAGCGGTACCCTAAACCTAACACTAACCCTAAACCTAAACCTAACCCCTACCCTACGCCGTACCCTCACCGTAACCTATCCCATACCCTAAGCCGTACCCTAACGCTAACACTAACCCTAACCCTAAACCTAACCCCTACCCTACGCCGTACCCTCACCCGTACCCTATCCCATACCCTAAGCCGTACCCTAACCCTAACCCTAACCCTAACCTATACACTGCGCCGTACCCTCACCCGTACGCTAACCCGTACCCTAAGCCCTACCCTAACCCTAACCCTAACCCTAACCCTAACCCTAACCGATACCCTACGCCGTACCCTAAACCGTACCCTAACCCGTATTCTAAGCCGTACTCTAACCATAAGCAATACCCTACACAGTACCCTCACCCGTACCCTCACCCGTACCCTAAGCCATACCCTAACCCTAACCCTAACCCTAACCTATACACTACGCCATACCCTCACCCGTACCCTAACCCGTACCCTAAGCCGTACCCTAACCCTAACCCTAACCCTAAACTCTACCCTACGCCGTAACCTCACCCATACCCTAACCCGTACCCTAAGCCGTACCCTAACCCTAACCCTAACCCTAACCCTAACCCATAGCGTACGCCATACCCTAACACGTACCCTAACCCGTATCCTAAGCCGTACCCTAACCCTAACCAATACCCTACGCAGTATCCTCACCCATACCCTCACCCGTACCCTAAGCCGTACCCTAACCCTAACCCTAACCCTAAACCTAACCCTAACCCCTACCCTATGCCATACCCTCACCTGTACCCTATCCCATAACCTAAGCCGTACCCTAACCCGTACCCTAACACGTACCCTAAGACGTACCGTAACCCTAACCCTAACACTAACCCTAACCCTAACCCACACTCTACGCCGTACCCTAACCCGTACCCTAACACGTATCCTAAGCCGTACCCTAACCCTAACCAATACCCTACGCAGTACCCTCACCCGTACCCTCACCCGTACCCTAAGCCATACCCTAACCCTAACCCTAACCCTAACCCTAACCCCTACCCTACGCCGTACCCTAACCCGTACCCTATCCCATACGCTAAGCTGTACCCTAACCCTAACACTAACACTAACCCTAACCCTAACCCTAACCCATACCCTACGCCGTACCCTTAACCATAACCTAATCCGTACCCTAAGCCGTACCCTAACCCTAACCCTAACCTATACACTACGCCGTACCCTCACCCGTTCCCTAACCCGTACCCTAAGCCGTACCCTAACTCTAACCCTAACCCTAACCCTAACCCTTAACCATACCCTGCGCCGTACCCTAACCCATACAATAACCTGTATCCTAAGCCTTAACCTAACCCTAACCAATGACCTACACAGTACCCTCACCCGTACCCTAAGCCATACCCTAACCCTAACCCTAACACTATCCCTAACCCTAAACCCTACCCTATGCCGTACCCTCACCCATACCCTATCCCATACCCTAAGCCGTACCCTAACCCTAACACTAACCCTAACCCTAACCCTAACCCTAAACTACCCTTGACTGCTTTTGCCTCCATTAGATTTCCTAAACACTAGTGTTTTAAAGAACAGGTTAAAAAGAAAACCTTATCTGATTTTTTTTATAATGTGTTTATTCTTTATCTTATCCTAGTGACTAAAATCTTCTCCATGGCTGAACCCCAAATAATATTCCTTTACGTGCTAAGTGGTATCTAGAGAGTGGGATAGGTTTAATAAATACCCTAATCCTAACGTGTACCCTAAACCTAACCGATACCCTAACCCTAACGCGTACCCTAACCCTAACCAAAACCCTAACCCGAACAAGTATGCTAATCCTAACCCGTACCCTAAACCAATCCCTAACCCTAAAACTAACCCTAACCCTAACCCTAACCCTAACCCATAACCTACGCCGTAACCTCACCCGTACCCTAACCCATACCCTAAGCCGTACCCTAACCCTAACCCTAAACCTAACCCATACGCTACGCCGCACCCTCACCCATACCCTAACCCATATCCTAAGCCGTACCCTAACCCTAACCCTAACCCTAACCGCTACCCTACGCCGTACCCTATCCCATACCCTAAGCGGTACCCTAAACCTAACACTAACCCTAAACCTAACAATAACCCCTACCCTACGCCGTACCCTCACCGTAACCTATCCCATACCCTAAGCCGTACCCTAACCCTAACACTAACCCTAACCCTAAACCTAACCCCTACCCTACGCCGTACCCTCACCCGTACCCTATCCCATACCCTAAGCTGTACCCTAACCCTAACCCTAACCCTAACCTATACACTGCGCCGTACCCTCACCCGTACGCTAACCCGTACCCCAAGCCGTACCCTAACCCTAACCCTAACCCTAACCCTAACCCTAACCCATACCCTACGCCGTACCCTAAACCGTACCCTAACCCGTATTCTAAGCCGTACCCTAACCATAACCAATACCCTACACAGTACCCTCACCCGTACCCTCACCCGTACCCTAAGCCATAACCTAACCCTAACCCTAACCCTAACCTATACACTACGCCATACCCTCACCCGTACCCTAACCCGTACCCTAAGCCGTACCCTAACCCTAACCCTAACCCTAAAATATACCCTACGCCGTAACCTCACCCATACCCTAACCCGTACCCTAATCCGTACCCTAACCCTAACCCTAACCCTAACCCTAACCCTAACCCATAGCGTACGCCATACCCTAAGACGTACCCTAACCCGTATCCTAAGCCGTACCCTAACCATAACCAATACCCTACGCAGTATCCTCACCCATACCCTCACCCGTACCCTAAGCCGTACCCTAACCCTAACCCTAACCCTAAACCTAACCCTAACCCCTACCCTATGCCATACCCTCACCTGTACCCTATCCCATAACCTAAGCCGTACCCTAACCCGTACCCTAACACGTACCCTAAGACGTACCGTAACCCTAACCCTAACACTAACCCTAACCCTTACCCACACTCTACGCCGTACCCTAACACGTACCCTAACACGTATCCTAAGCCGTACCCTAACCCTAACCAATACCCTACGCAGTACCCTCACCCGTACCCTCACCCGTACCCTAAGCCATACCCTAACCCTAACCCTAACCCTAACCCTAACCCCTACCCTACACCATACCCTCAACCGTACCCTATCCCATACGCTAAGCTGTACCCTAACCCTAACACTAACACTAACACTAACCCTAACCCTAACCCATACCCTACGCCGTACCCTCACCCATAACCTAATCCGTACCCTAAGCCGTACCCTAACCCTAACCCTAACCTATACACTACGCCGTACCTGCACCCGTTCCCTAACCCGTACCCTAAGCCGTACCCTAACTCTAACCCTAACCCTAACCCTAACCCTTAACCATACCCTGCGCCGTACCCTAACCCATACAATAACCTGTATCCTAAGCCTTAACCTAACCCTAACCAATGACCTACACAGTACCCTCACCCGTACCCTAAGCCATACCCTAACCCTAACCCTAACACTATCCCTAACCCTAAACCCTACCCTATGCCGTACCCTCACCCATACCCTATCCCATACCCTAAGCCGTACCCTAACCCTAACACTAACCCTAACCCTAACCCTAACCCTAAACTACCCTTGACTGCTTTTGCCTCCATTAGATTTCCTAAGCACTAGTGTTTTAAGGAACAGGTTAAAAAGAAAATCCTAATGTGATTTTTTTATAATGTGTTTATTCTTTATCTTATCCTAGTGACGAAAATCTTCTCCATGGCTGGACCCAAAATAATATTCCTTTACGTGCTAAGTGGTATCTAGAGAGTGGGATAGGTTTAATAAATACCCTAATCCTAACGTGTACCCTAACCCTAACCCATACCCTAACCCTAATGCGTACCCTAACCCTAACCCAAACCCTAACCCTAACACGTACGCTAATCCTAACCCGTACCCTAAACCAATCCCTAACCCTAAAACTAACCCTAACCCTAACCCTAACCCTAACCCATACGCTACGCCGTACCCTCACCCATACCCTAACCCGTATCCTAAGCCGTACCCTAATCCTAAACCTAACCCTAACCTCTACCCTACGCCGTACCCTCACCCGTACGCTAACCCGTACCCAAAGCCTTACCCTAACCCTACCCCTAACCCTCACCCATACCCAACGCCGTAACCTAACCCATATCCTAACCCGTATCCTAAGCCGTACCCTAACCCTAACCAATAACCTACGCAGTACCCTCACCAGTACCCTCACCCGTATCCTAAGCCCTACCCTAACCCTAACCCTAACCCTAACCCTAAACTACCCTTTACTGCTTTTGCCTCTATTAGATTTCCTAAACACTAGTGTTTTAAAGAACAGGTTAAAAAGAAAACCTTATGTGATTTTTTTAATAATGTGTTTATTCTTTATCTTATCCTAGTGACTAAAATCTTCTCCATGGCTGAACCCCAAATAATATTCCTTTACGTGCTAAGTGGTATCTAGAGAGTGGGATAGGTTTAATAAATACCCTAATCCTAACGTGTACCCTAAACCTAACCCATACCCTAACCCTAACGCGTACCCTAACCCTAACCAAAACCCTAACCCGAACAAGTATGCTAATCCTAACCCGTACCCTAAACCAATCCCTAACCCTAAAACTAACCCTAACCCTAACCCTAACCCTAACCCATAACCTACGCCGTAACCTCACCCGTACCCTAACCCATACCCTAAGCCATACCCTAACCCTAACCCTAACCCTAACCCTAACCCTAAGCCATACGCTACGCCGCACCCTCACCCATACCCTAACCCGTATCCTAAGCCGTACACTAACCCTAACCCTAACCCTAACCGCTACCCTACGCCGTACCCTATCCCATACCCTAAGCGGTACCCTAAACCTAACACTAACCCTAAACCTAAACCTAACCCCTACCCTACGCCGTACCCTCACCGTAACCTATCCCATACCCTAAGCCGTACCCTAACGCTAACACTAACCCTAACCCTAAACCTAACCCCTACCCTACGCCGTACCCTCACCCGTACCCTATCCCATACCCTAAGCCGTACCCTAACCCTAACCCTAACCCTAACCTATACACTGCGCCGTACCCTCACCCGTACGCTAATCCGTACCCTAAGCCCTACCCTAACCCTAACCCTAGCCCTAACCCTAACCCTAACCCATACCCTACGCCGTACCCTAAACCGTACCCTAACCCGTATTCTAAGCCGTACTCTAACCATAAGCAATACCCTACACAGTACCCTCACCCGTACCCTCACCCGTACCCTAAGCCATACCCTAACCCTAACCCTAACCCTAACCTATACACTACGCCATACCCTCACCCGTACCCTAACCCGTACCCTAAGCCGTACCCTAACCCTAACCCTAACCCTAAACTATACCCTACGCCGTAACCTCACCCATACCCTAACCCGTACCCTAAGCCGTACCCTAACCCTAACCCTAACCCTAACCCTAACCCATAGCGTACGCCATACCCTAACACGTACCCTAACCCGTATCCTAAGCCGTACCCTAACCCTAACCAATACCCTACGCAGTATCCTCACCCATACCCTCACCCGTACCCTAAGCCGTACCCTAACCCTAACCCTAACCCTAAACCTAACCCTAACCCCTACCCTATGCCATACCCTCACCTGTACCCTATCCCATAACCTAAGCCGTACCCTAACCCGTACCCTAACACGTACCCTAAGACGTACCGTAACCCTAACCCTAACACTAACCCTAACCCTAACCCACACTCTACGCCGTACCCTAACCCGTACCCTAACACGTATCCTAAGCCGTACCCTAACCCTAACCAATACCCTACGCAGTACCCTCACCCGTACCCTCACCCGTACCCTAAGCCATACCCTAACCCTAACCCTAACCCTAACCCTAACCCCTACCCTACGCCGTACCCTAACCCGTACCCTATCCCATACGCTAAGCTGTACCCTAACCCTAACACTAACACTAACCCTAACCCTAACCCTAACCCATACCCTACGCCGTACCCTCAACCATAACCTAATCCGTACCCTAAGCCGTACCCTAACCCTAACCCTAACCTATACACTACGCCGTACCCTCACCCGTTCCCTAACCCGTACCCTAAGCCGTACCCTAACTCTAACCCTAACCCTAACCCTAACCCTTAACCATACCCTGCGCCGTACCCTAACCCATACAATAACCTGTATCCTAAGCCTTAACCTAACCCTAACCAATGACCTACACAGTACCCTCACCCGTACCCTAAGCCATACCCTAACCCTAACCCTAACACTATCCCTAACCCTAAACCCTACCCTATGCCGTACCCTCACCCATACCCTATCCCATACCCTAAGCCGTACCCTAACCCTAACACTAACCCTAACCCTAACCCTAACCCTAAACTACCCTTGACTGCTTTTGCCTCCATTAGATTTCCTAAACACTAGTGTTTTAAAGAACAGGTTAAAAAGAAAACCTTATCTGATTTTTTTTATAATGTGTTTATTCTTTATCTTATCCTAGTGACTAAAATCTTCTCCATGGCTGAACCCCAAATAATATTCCTTTACGTGCTAAGTGGTATCTAGAGAGTGGGATAGGTTTAATAAATACCCTAATCCTAACGTGTACCCTAAATCTAACCCATACCCTAACCCTAACGCGTACCCTAACCCTAACCAAAACCCTAACCCGAACAAGTATGCTAATCCTAACCCTTACCCTAAACCAATCCCTAACCCTAAAACTAACCCTAACCCTAACCCTAACCCTAACCCATAACCTACGCCGTACCCTCACCCGTACCCTAACCCGTACCCTAAGCCGTACCCTAACCCTAACCCTAACCCTAACCCATACGCTACGCCGCACCCTCACCCGTACCCTAACCCGTATCCTAAGCCGTACCCTAACCCTAACCCTAACCCTAACCGCTACCCTACGCCGTACCCTATCCCATACCCTAAGCGGTACCCTAAACCTGACACTAACCCTAAACCTAACCCTAACCCCTACCCTACGCCGTACCCTCACCCGTAACCTATCCCATACCCTAAGCCGTACCCTAACCCTAACACTAACCCTAACCCTAAACCTAACCCCTACCCAACGACGTACCCTCACCCGTACCCTATCCCATACCCTAAGCCGTACCCTAACCCTAACCCTAACCCTAACCTATACACTACGCCGTACCCTCACCCGTACCCTAACCCGTACCCTAAGCCGTACCCTAACCCTAACCCTAACCCTAACCCTAACCCTAACCCATACCCTACGCCGTACCCTAAACCGTACCCTAACCCGTATTCTAAGCCGTACCCTAACCATAACAAATACCCTACACAGTACCCTCACCCGTACCCTCACCCGTACCCTAAGCCATACCCTAACCCTAACCCTAACCCTAACCTATACACTACGCCATACCCTCACCCGTACCCTATCCCGTACCCTAAGCCGTACCCTAACCCTAACCCTAACCCTAAACTATACCCTACGCCGTAACCTCACCCGTACCCTAAACCGTACCCTAAGCCGTACCCTAACCCTAACCCTAACCCTAACCCTAACGCTAACCCTAACCCATAGCGTACGCCATACCCTAACACGTACCCTAACCCGTATCCTAAGCCATACCCTAACCCTAACCAATACCCTACGCAGTATCCTCACCCATACCCTCATCCGTACCCTAAGCCGTACCCTAACCCTAACCCTAACCCTAAACCTAACCCTAACCCCTACCCTATGCCATACCCTCACCTGTACCCTATCCCATAACCTAAGCCGTACCCTAACCCGTACCCTAACACGTACCCTAAGACGTACCTTAACCCTAACCCTAACACTAACCCTAACCCTAACCCACACTCTACGCCGTACCCTAACCCGTACCCTAACACGTATCCTAAGCCGTACCCTAACCCTAACCAATACCCTACGCAGTACCCTCACCCGTACCCTCACCCGTACCCTAAGCCATACCCTAACCCTAACCCTAACCCTAAACCTAACCCCTACCCTACGCCGTACCCTCACCCGTACCCTATCCCATACGCTAAGCCGTACCCTAACCCTAACACTAACACTAACCCTAACCCTAACCCTAACCCATACCCTACGCCGTACCCTCACCCATAACCTAAACCGTACCCTAAGCCGTACCCTAACCCTAACCCTAACCTATACACTACGCCGAACCCTCACCCGTTCCCTAACCCGTACCCTAAGCCGTACCCTAACTCTAACCCTAACCCTAACCCTAACCCTTAACCATACCCTGCGCCGTACCCTAACCCATACAATAACCTGTATCCTAAGCCTTAACCTAACCCTAACCAATGACCTACACAGTACCCTCACCCGTACCCTGAGCCATACCCTAACCCTAACCCTAACACTAACCCTAACCCTAAACCCTACCCTATGCCGTACCCTCACCCATACCCTATCCCATACCCTAAGCCGTACCCTAACCCTAACACTAACCCTAACCCTAACCCTAACCCTAAACTACCCTTGACTGCTTTTGCCTCCATTAGATTTCCTAAGCACTAGTGTTTTAAGGAACAGGTTAAAAAGAAAATCCTAATGTGATTTTTTTATAATGTGTTTATTCTTTATCTTATCCTAGTGACGAAAATCTTCTCCATGGCTGGACCCTAAATAATATTCCTTTACGTGCTAAGTGGTATCTAGAGAGTGGGATAGGTTTAATAAATACCCTAATCCTAACGTGTACCCTAAGCCTAACCCATACCCTAACCCTAATGCGTACCCTAACCCTAACCCAAACCCTAACCCTAACACGTACGCTAATCCTAACCCGTACCCTAAACCAATCCCTAACCCTAAAACTAACCCTAACCCTAACCCTAACCCATACGCTACGCCGTACCCTCACCCATACCCTAACCCGTATCCTAAGCCGTACCTTAACCCTAAACCTAACCCTAACCTCTACCCTACGCCGTACCCTCACCCGTACCCTAACCCGTACCCAAAGCTTACCCTAACCCTAACCCTAACCCTCACCCATACCCAACGCCGTAACCTAACCCATATCCTAACCCGTATCCTAAGCCGTACCCTAACCCTAACCAATAACCTACGCAGTACCCTCACCAGTACCCTCACCCGTATCCTAAGCCCTACCCTAACCCTAACCCTAACCCTAACCCTAAACTACCCTTTACTGCTTTTGCCTCCATTAGATTTCCTAAACACTAGTGTTTTAAAGAACAGGTTAAAAAGAAAACCTTATGTGATTTTTTTAATAATGTGTTTATTCTTTATCTTATCCTAGTGACTAAAATCTTCTCCATGGCTGAACCCCAAATAATATTCCTTTACGTGCTAAGTGGTATCTAGAGAGTGGGATAGGTTTAATAAATACCCTTATCCTAACGTGTACCCTAAACCTAACCCATACCCTAACCCTAACGCGTACCC
The DNA here is from genome assembly GCF_028564815.1 of Eubalaena glacialis. Taxonomy (NCBI): domain Eukaryota; kingdom Metazoa; phylum Chordata; class Mammalia; order Artiodactyla; family Balaenidae; genus Eubalaena; species Eubalaena glacialis. Next base: position 1,452,651 of record NW_026871751.1, on the reverse strand, counting down.
TAACCCTAACCAAAACCCTAACCCGAACAAGTATGCTAATCCTAACCCGTACCCTAAACCAATCCCTAACCCTAAAACTAACCCTAACCCTAACCCTAACCCTAACCCATAACCTACGCCGTAACCTCACACGTACCCTAACCCATACCCTAAGCCGTACCCTAACCCTAACCCTAACCCATACGCTACGCCGCACACTCACCCATACCCTAACCCGTATCCTAAGCCGTACCCTAACCCTAACCCTAACCGCTACCCTACGCCGTACCGTATCCCATACCCTAAGCGGTACCCTAAACCTAACACTAACCCTAACCCTAAACCTAACCCCTACCCTACGCCGTACCCTCACCCGTACCCTATCCCATACCCTAAGCCGTAATCTAACCCTAACCCTAACCCTAACCTATACACTGCGCCGTACCCTCACCCGTACGCTAAGCCATACCCTAAGCCGTACCCTAACCCTAACCCTAACCCTAACCCTAACCCATACCCTACGCCGTACCCTAAACCGTACCCTAACCCGTATTCTAAGCCGTACCCTAACCATAAGCAATACCCTACACAGTACCCTCACCCGTACCCTCACCCGTACCCTAAGCCATACCCTAACCCTAACCCTAACCCTAACCTATACACTACGCCATACCCTCACCCGTACCCTAACCCGTACCCTAAGCCGTACCCTAACCCTAACCCTAACCCTAAACTATACCCTACGCCGTAACCTCACCCATACCCTAACCCGTACCCTAAGCCGTACCCTAACCCTAACCCTAACCCTAACCCTAACCCATAGCGTACGCCATACCCTAACACGTACCCTAACCCGTATCCTAAGCCGTACCCTAACCCTAACCAATACCCTACGCAGTATCCTCACCCATACCCTCACCCGTACCCTAAGCCGTACCCTAACCCTAACCCTAACCCTAAACCTAACCCTAAACCCTACCCTATGCCATACCCTCACCTGTACCTATCCCATAACCTAAGCCGTACCCTAACCCGTACCCTGACACGTACCCTAAGACGTACCGTAACCCTAACCCTAACACTAACCCTAACCCTAACCCACACTCTACGCCGTACCCTAACCCGTACCCTAACACGTATCCTAAGCCGTACCCTAACCCTAACCAATACCCTACGCAGTACCCTCACCCGTACCCTCACCCGTACCCTAAGCCATACCCTAACCCTAACCCTAACCCTAACCCTAACCCCTACCCTACGCCGTACCCTAACCCGTACCCTATCCCATACGCTAAGCTGTACCCTAACCCTAACACTAACACTAACCCTAACCCTAACACTAACCCATACCCTACGCCGTACCCTCAACCATAACCTAATCCGTACCCTAAGCCGTACCCTAACCCTAACCCTAACCTATACACTACGCCGTACCCTCACCCGTTCCCTAACCCGTACCCTAAGCCGTACCCTAACTCTAACCCTAACCCTAACCCTAACCCTTAACCATACCCTGCGCCGTACCCTAACCCATACAATAACCTGTATCCTAAGCCTTAACCTAACCCTAACCAATGACCTACACAGTACCCTCACCCGTACCCTAAGCCATACCCTAACCCTAACCCTAACACTATCCCTAACCCTAAACCCTACCCTATGCCGTACCCTCACCCATACCCTATCCCATACCCTAAGCCGTACCCTAACCCTAACACTAACCCTAACCCCAACCCTAACCCTAAACTACCCTTGACTGCTTTTGCCTCCATTAGATTTCCTAAGCACTAGTGTTTTAAGGAACAGGTTAAAAAGAAAATTCTAATGTGATTTTTTTATAATGTGTTTATTCTTTATCTTATCCTAGTGACGAAAATCTTCTCCGTGGCTGGACCCTAAATAATATTCCTTTACGTGCTAAGTGGTATCTAGAGAGTGGGATAGGTTTAATAAATACCCTAATCCTAACGTGTACCCTAACCTTAACCCATACCCTAACCCTAATGCGTACCCTAACCCTAACCCAAACCCTAACCCTAACACGTACGCTAATCCTAACCCGTACCCTAAACCAATCCCTAACCCTAAAACTAACCCTAACCCTAACACTAACCCTAACCCATACGCTACGCCGTACCCTCACCCATACCCTAACCCGTATCCTAAGCCGTACCCTAATCCTAAACCTAACCCTAACATCTACCCTACGCCGTACCCTCACCTGTACCCTAACCCGTACCCAAAGCCTTACCCTAACCCTAACCCTAACCCTCACCCATACCCAACGCCGTAACCTAACCCATATCCTAACCCGTATCCTAAGCCGTACCCTAACCCTAACCAATAACCTACGCAGTACCCTCACCAGTACCCTCACCCGTATCCTAAGCCCTACCCTAACCCTAACCCTAAACTACCCTTTACTGCTTTTGCCTCCATTAGATTTCCTAAACACTAGTGTTTTAAAGAACAGGTTAAAAAGAAAACCTTATGTGATTTTTTTTATAATGTGTTTATTCTTTATCTTATCCTAGTGACTAAAATCTTCTCCATGGCTGAACCCCAAATAATATTCCTTTACGTGCTAAGTGGTATCTAGAGAGTGGGATAGGTTTAATAAATACCCTAATCCTAACGTGTACCCTAAATCTAACCCATACCCTAACCCTAACGCGTACCCTAACCCTAACCAAAACCCTAACCCGAACAAGTATGCTAATCCTAACCCTTACCCTAAACCAATCCCTAACCTAAAACTAACCCTAACCCTAACCCTAACCCTAACCCATAACCTACGCCGTACCCTCACCCGTACCCTAACCCGTATCCTAAGCCGTACCCTAACCCTAACCCTAACCCTAACCCATACGCTACGCCGCACCCTCACCCGTACCCTAACCCGTATCCTAAGCCGTACCCTAACCCTAACCCTAACCCTAACCGCTACCCTACGCCGTACCCTATCCCATACCCTAAGCGGTACCCTAAACCTGACACTAACCCTAAACCTAACCCTAACCCCTACCCTACGCCGTACCCTCACCCGTAACCTATCCCATACCCTAAGCCGTACCCTAACCCTAACACTAACCCTAACCCTAAACCTAACCCCTACCCAACGACGTACCCTCACCCGTACCCTATCCCATACCCTAAGCCGTACCCTAACCCTAACCCTAACCCTAACCTATACACTACGCCGTACCCTCACCCGTACCCTAACCCGTACCCTAAGCCGTACCCTAACCCGAACCCTAACCCTAACCCTAACCCTAACCCATACCCTACGCCGTACCCTAAACCGTACCCTAACCCGTATTCTAAGCCGTACCCTAACCATAACCAATACCCTACACAGTACCCTCACCCGTACCCTCACCCGTACCCTAAGCCATACCCTAACCCTAACCCTAACCCTAACCTATACACTACGCCATACCCTCACCCGTACCCTAGCCCGTACCCTAAGCCGTACCCTAACCCTAACCCTAACCCTAAACTATACCCTACGCCGTAACCTCACCCGTACCCTAAACCGTACCCTAAGCCGTACCCTAACCCTAACACTAACCCTAACCCTAACCCTAACCCTAACCCATAGCGTACGCCATACCCTAACACGTACCCTAACCCGTATCCTAAGCCATACCCTAACCCTAACCAATACCCTACGCAGTATCCTCACCCATACCCTCATCCGTACCCTAAGCCGTACCCTAACCCTAACCCTAACCCTAAACCTAACCCTAACCCCTACCCTATGCCATACCCTCACCTGTACCCTATCCCATAACCTAAGCCGTACCCTAACCCGTACCCTAACACGTACCCTAAGACGTACCATAACCCTAACCCTAACACTAACACTAACCCTAACCCACACTCTACGCCGTACCCTAACCCGTACCCTAACACGTATCCTAAGCCGTACCCTAACCCTAACCAATACCCTACGCAGTACCCTCACCCGTACCCTCACCCGTACCCTAAGCCATACCCTAACCCTAACCCTAACCCTAACCCTAACCCCTACCCTACGCCGTACCCTCACCCGTACCCTATCCCATACGCTAAGCCGTACCCTAACCCTAACACTAACACTAACCCTAACCCTAACCCTAACCCATACCCTACGCCGTACCCTCACCCATAACCTAATCCGTACCCTAAGCCGTACCCTAACCCTAACCCTAACCTATACACTACGCCGAACCCTCACCCGTTCCCTAACCCGTACCCTAAGCCGTACCCTAACTCTAACCCTAACCCTAACCCTAACCCTTAACCATACCCTGCGCTGTACCCTAACCCATACAATAACCTGTATCCTAAGCCTTAACCTAACCCTAACCAATGACCTACACAGTACCCTCACCCGTACCCTGAGCCATACCCTAACCCTAACCCTAACACTAACCCTAACCCTAAACCCTACCCTATGCCGTCCCCTCACCCATACCCTATCCCATACCCTAAGCCGTACCCTAACCCTAACACTAACCCTAACCCTAACCCTAACCCTAAACTACCCTTGACTGCTTTTGCCTCCATTAGATTTCCTAAGCACTAGTGTTTTAAGGAACAGGTTAAAAAGAAAATCCTAATGTGATTTTTTTATAATGTGTTTATTCTTTATCTTATCCTAGTGACGAAAATCTTCTCCGTGGCTGGACCCTAAATAATATTCCTTTACGTGCTAAGTGGTATCTAGAGAGTGGGATAGGTTTAATAAATACCCTAATCCTAACGTGTACCCTAACCCTAACCCATACCCTAACCCTAATGCGTACCCTAACCCTAACCCAAACCCTAACCCTAACACGTACGCTAATCCTAACCCGTACCCTAAACCAATCCCTAACCCTAAAACTAACCCTAACCCTAACCCTAACCCATACGCTACGCCGTACCCTCACCCATACCCTAACCCGTATCCTAAGCCGTACCCTAACCCTAAACCTAACCCTAACCTCTACCCTACGCTGTACCCTCACCCGTACCCTAACCCGTACCCAAAGCTTACCCTAACCCTAACCCTAACCCTCACCCATACCCAACGCCGTAACCTAACCCATATCCTAACCCGTATCCTAAGCCGTACCCTAACCCTAACCAATAACCTACGCAGTACCCTCACCAGTACCCTCACCCGTATCCTAAGCCCTACCCTAACCCTAACCCTAACCCTAACCCTAAACTACCCTTTACTGCTTTTGCCTCCATTAGATTTCCTAAACACTAGTGTTTTAAAGAACAGGTTAAAAAGAAAACCTTATGTGATTTTTTTAATAATGTGTTTATTCTTTATCTTATCCTAGTGACTAAAATCTTCTCCATGGCTGAACCCCAAATAATATTCCTTTACGTGCTAAGTGGTATCTAGAGAGTGGGATAGGTTTAATAAATACCCTAATCCTAACGTGTACCCTAAACCTAACCCATACCCTAACCCTAACGCGTACCCTAACCCTAACCAAAACCCTAACCCGAACAAGTATGCTAATCCTAACCCGTACCCTAAACCAATCCCTAACCCTAAAACTAACCCTAACCCTAACCCTAACCCTAACCCATAACCTACGCCGTAACCTCACCCGTACCCTAACCCATACCCTAAGCCGTACCCTAACCCTAACCCTAACCCATACGCTACGCCGCACCCTCACCCATACCCTAACCCGTATCCTAAGCCGTACCCTAACCCTAACCCTAACCCTAACCGCTACCCTACGCCGTACCCTATCCCATACCCTAAGCGGTACCCTAAACCTAACACTAACCCTAACCCTAAACCTAACCCCTACCCTACGCCGTACCCTCACCCGTACCCTATCCCATACCCTAAGCCGTACTCTAACCCTAACCCTAACCCTAACCTATACACTGCGCCGTACCCTCACCCGTACGCTAAGCCGTACCCTAAGCCGTACCCTAACCCTAACCCTAACCCTAACCCTAACCCATACCCTACGCCGTACCCTAAACCGTACCCTAACCCGTATTCTAAGCCGTACCCTAACCATAAGCAATACCCTACACAGTACCCTCACCCGTACCCTCACCCGTACCCTAAGCCATACCCTAACCCTAACCCTAACCCTAACCTATACACTACGCCATACCCTCACCCGTACCCTAACCCGTACCCTAAGCCGTACCCTAACCCTAACCCTAACCCTAAACTATACCCTACGCCGTAACCTCACCCATACCCTAACCCGTACCCTAAGCCGTACCCTAACCCTAACCCTAACCCTAACCCTAACCCATAGCGTACGCCATACCCTAACACGTACCCTAACCCGTATCCTAAGCCGTACCCTAACCCTAACCAATACCCTACGCAGTATCCTCACCCATACCCTCACCCGTACCCTAAGCCGTACCCTAACCCTAACCCTAACCCTAAACCTAACCCTAACCCCTACCCTATGCCATACCCTCACCTGTACCCTATCCCATAACCTAAGCCGTACCCTAACCCGTACCCTAACACGTACCCTAAGACGTACCGTAACCCTAACCCTAACACTAACCCTAACCCTAACCCACACTCTACGCCGTACCCTAACCCGTACCCTAACACGTATCCTAAGCCGTACCCTAACCCTAACCAATACCCTACGCAGTACCCTCACCCGTACCCTCACCCGTACCCTAAGCCATACCCTAACCCTAACCCTAACCCTAACCCTAACCCCTACCCTACGCCGTACCCTAACCCGTACCCTATCCCATACGCTAAGCTGTACCCTAACCCTAACACTAACACTAACCCTAACCCTAACCCTAACCCATACCCTACGCCGTACCCTCAACCATAACCTAATCCGTACCCTAAGCCGTACCCTAACCCTAACCCTAACCTATACACTACGCCGTACCCTCACCCGTTCCCTAACCCGTACCCTAAGCCGTACCCTAACTCTAACCCTAACCCTAACCCTAACCCTTAACCATACCCTGCGCCGTACCCTAACCCATACAATAACCTGTATCCTAAGCCTTAACCTAACCCTAACCAATGACCTACACAGTACCCTCACCCGTACCCTAAGCCATACCCTAACCCTAACCCTAACACTATCCCTAACCCTAAACCCTACCCTATGCCGTACCCTCACCCATACCCTATCCCATACCCTAAGCCGTACCCTAACCCTAACACTAACCCTAACCCTAACCCTAACCCTAAACTACCCTTGACTGCTTTTGCCTCCATTAGATTTCCTAAGCACTAGTGTTTTAAGGAACAGGTTAAAAAGAAAATTCTAATGTGATTTTTTTATAATGTGTTTATTCTTTATCTTATCCTAGTGACGAAAATCTTCTCCATGGCTGGACCCTAAATAATATTCCTTTACGTGCTAAGTGGTATCTAGAGAGTGGGATAGGTTTAATAAATACCCTAATCCTAACGTGTACCCTAACCTTAACCCATACCCTAACCCTAATGCGTACCCTAACCCTAACCCAAACCCTAACCCTAACACGTACGCTAATCCTAACCCGTACCCTAAACCAATCCCTAACCCTAAAACTAACCCTAACCCTAACCCTAACCCTAACCCATACGCTACGCCGTACCCTCACCCATACCCTAACCCGTATCCTAAGCCGTACCCTAATCCTAAACCTAACCCTAACATCTACCCTACGCCGTACCCTCACCCGTACCCTAACCCGTACCCAAAGCCTTACCCTAACCCTAACCCTAACCCTCACCCATACCCAACGCCGTAACCTAACCCATATCCTAACCCGTATCCTAAGCCGTACCCTAACCCTAACCAATAACCTACGCAGTACCCTCACCAGTACCCTCACCCGTATCCTAAGCCCTACCCTAACCCTAACCCTAACCCTAACCCTAAACTACCCTTGACTGCTTTTGCCTCTATTAGATTTCCTAAACACTAGTGTTTTAAAGAACAGGTTAAAAAGAAAACCTTATGTGATTTTTTTAATAATGTGTTTATTCTTTATCTTATCCTAGTGACTAAAATCTTCTCCATGGCTGAACCCCAAATAATATTCCTTTACGTGCTAAGTGGTATCTAGAGAGTGGGATAGGTTTAATAAATACCCTAATCCTAACGTGTACCCTAAACCTAACCCATACCCTAACCCTAACGCGTACCCTAACCCTAACCAAAACCCTAACCCGAACAAGTATGCTAATCCTAACCCGTACCCTAAACCAATCCCTAACCCTAAAACTAACCCTAACCCTAACCCTAACCCTAACCCATAACCTACGCCGTAACCTCACCCGTACCCTAACCCATACCCTAAGCCATACCCTAACCCTAACCCTAACCCTAACCCTAACCCTAACCCATACGCTACGCCGCACCCTCACCCATACCCTAACCCGTATCCTAAGCCGTACACTAACCCTAACCCTAACCCTAACCGCTACCCTACGCCGTACCCTATCCCATACCCTAAGCGGTACCCTAAACCTAACACTAACCCTAAACCTAAACCTAACCCCTACCCTACGCCGTACCCTCACCGTAACCTATCCCATACCCTAAGCCGTACCCTAACGCTAACACTAACCCTAACCCTAAACCTAACCCCTACCCTACGCCGTACCCTCACCCGTACCCTATCCCATACCCTAAGCCGTACCCTAACCCTAACCCTAACCCTAACCTATACACTGCGCCGTACCCTCACCCGTACGCTAATCCGTACCCTAAGCCCTACCCTAACCCTAACCCTAGCCCTAACCCTAACCCTAACCCATACCCTACGCCGTACCCTAAACCGTACCCTAACCCGTATTCTAAGCCGTACTCTAACCATAAGCAATACCCTACACAGTACCCTCACCCGTACCCTCACCCGTACCCTAAGCCATACCCTAACCCTAACCCTAACCCTAACCTATACACTACGCCATACCCTCACCCGTACCCTAACCCGTACCCTAAGCCGTACCCTAACCCTAACCCTAACCCTAAACTATACCCTACGCCGTAACCTCACCCATACCCTAACCCGTACCCTAAGCCGTACCCTAACCCTAACCCTAACCCTAACCCTAACCCATAGCGTACGCCATACCCTAACACGTACCCTAACCCGTATCCTAAGCCGTACCCTAACCCTAACCAATACCCTACGCAGTATCCTCACCCATACCCTCACCCGTACCCTAAGCCGTACCCTAACCCTAACCCTAACCCTAAACCTAACCCTAACCCCTACCCTATGCCATACCCTCACCTGTACCCTATCCCATAACCTAAGCCGTACCCTAACCCGTACCCTAACACGTACCCTAAGAAGTACCGTAACCCTAACCCTAACACTAACCCTAACCCTAACCCACACTCTACGCCGTACCCTAACCCGTACCCTAACACGTATCCTAAGCCGTACCCTAACCCTAACCAATACCCTACGCAGTACCCTCACCCGTACCCTCACCCGTACCCTAAGCCATACCCTAACCCTAACCCTAACCCTAACCCTAACCCCTACCCTACGCCGTACCCTAACCCGTACCCTATCCCATACGCTAAGCTGTACCCTAACCCTAACACTAACACTAACCCTAACCCTAACCCTAACCCATACCCTACGCCGTACCCTTAACCATAACCTAATCCGTACCCTAAGCCGTACCCTAACCCTAACCCTAACCTATACACTACGCCGTACCCTCACCCGTTCCCTAACCCGTACCCTAAGCCGTACCCTAACTCTAACCCTAACCCTAACCCTAACCCTTAACCATACCCTGCGCCGTACCCTAACCCATACAATAACCTGTATCCTAAGCCTTAACCTAACCCTAACCAATGACCTACACAGTACCCTCACCCGTACCCTAAGCCATACCCTAACCCTAACCCTAACACTATCCCTAACCCTAAACCCTACCCTATGCCGTACCCTCACCCATACCCTATCCCATACCCTAAGCCGTACCCTAACCCTAACACTAACCCTAACCCTAACCCTAACCCTAAACTACCCTTGACTGCTTTTGCCTCCATTAGATTTCCTAAACACTAGTGTTTTAAAGAACAGGTTAAAAAGAAAACCTTATCTGATTTTTTTTATAATGTGTTTATTCTTTATCTTATCCTAGTGACTAAAATCTTCTCCATGGCTGAACCCCAAATAATATTCCTTTACGTGCTAAGTGGTATCTAGAGAGTGGGATAGGTTTAATAAATACCCTAATCCTAACGTGTACCCTAAATCTAACCCATACCCTAACCCTAACGCGTACCCTAACCCTAACCAAAACCCTAACCCGAACAAGTATGCTAATCCTAACCCTTACCCTAAACCAATCCCTAACCCTAAAACTAACCCTAACCCTAACCCTAACCCTAACCCATAACCTACGCCGTACCCTCACCCGTACCCTAACCCGTACCCTAAGCCGTACCCTAACCCTAACCCTAACCCTAACCCATACGCTACGCCGCACCCTCACCCGTACCCTAACCCGTATCCTAAGCCGTACCCTAACCCTAACCCTAACCCTAACCGCTACCCTACGCCGTACCCTATCCCATACCCTAAGCGGTACCCTAAACCTGACACTAACCCTAAACCTAACCCTAACCCCTACCCTACGCCGTACCCTCACCCGTAACCTATCCCATACCCTAAGCCGTACCCTAACCCTAACACTAACCCTAACCCTAAACCTAACCCCTACCCAACGACGTACCCTCACCCGTACCCTATCCCATACCCTAAGCCGTACCCTAACCCTAACCCTAACCCTAACCTATACACTACACCGTACCCTCACCCGTACCCTAACCCGTACCCTAAGCCGTACCCTAACCCTAACCCTAACCCTAACCCTAACCCTAACCCATACCCTACGCCGTACCCTAAACCGTACCCTAACCCGTATTCTAAGCCGTACCCTAACCATAACAAATACCCTACACAGTACCCTCACCCGTACCCTCACCCGTACCCTAAGCCATACCCTAACCCTAACCCTAACCCTAACCTATACACTACGCCATACCCTCACCCGTACCCTATCCCGTACCCTAAGCCGTACCCTAACCCTAACCCTAACCCTAAACTATACCCTACGCCGTAACCTCACCCGTACCCTAAACCGTACCCTAAGCCGTACCCTAACCCTAACCCTAACCCTAACCCTAACCCTAACCCTAACCCATAGCGTACGCCATACCCTAACACGTACCCTAACCCGTATCCTAAGCCATACCCTAACCCTAACCAATACCCTACGCAGTATCCTCACCCATACCCTCATCCGTACCCTAAGCCGTACCCTAACCCTAACCCTAACCCTAAACCTAACCCTAACCCCTACCCTATGCCATACCCTCACCTGTACCCTATCCCATAACCTAAGCCGTACCCTAACCCGTACCCTAACACGTACCCTAAGACGTACCTTAACCCTAACCCTAACACTAACCCTAACCCTAACCCACACTCTACGCCGTACCCTAACCCGTACCCTAACACGTATCCTAAGCCGTACCCTAACCCTAACCAATACCCTACGCAGTACCCTCACCCGTACCCTCACCCGTACCCTAAGCCATACCCTAACCCTAACCCTAACCCTAAACCTAACCCCTACCCTACGCCGTACCCTCACCCGTACCCTATCCCATACGCTAAGCCGTACCCTAACCCTAACACTAACACTAACCCTAACCCTAACCCTAACCCATACCCTACGCCGTACCCTCACCCATAACCTAAACCGTACCCTAAGCCGTACCCTAACCCTAACCCTAACCTATACACTACGCCGAACCCTCACCCGTTCCCTAACCCGTACCCTAAGCCGTACCCTAACTCTAACCCTAACCCTAACCCTAACCCTTAACCATACCCTGCGCCGTACCCTAACCCATACAATAACCTGTATCCTAAGCCTTAACCTAACCCTAACCAATGACCTACACAGTACCCTCACCCGTACCCTGAGCCATACCCTAACCCTAACCCTAACACTAACCCTAACCCTAAACCCTACCCTATGCCGTACCCTCACCCATACCCTATCCCATACCCTAAGCCGTACCCTAACCCTAACACTAACCCTAACCCTAACCCTAACCCTAAACTACCCTTGACTGCTTTTGCCTCCATTAGATTTCCTAAGCACTAGTGTTTTAAGGAACAGGTTAAAAAGAAAATCCTAATGTGATTTTTTTATAATGTGTTTATTCTTTATCTTATCCTAGTGACGAAAATCTTCTCCATGGCTGGACCCTAAATAATATTCCTTTACATGCTAAGTGGTATCTAGAGAGTGGGATAGGTTTAATAAATACCCTAATCCTAACGTGTACCCTAAGCCTAACCCATACCCTAACCCTAATGCGTACCCTAACCCTAACCCAAACCCTAACCCTAACACGTACGCTAATCCTAACCCGTACCCTAAACCAATCCCTAACCCTAAAACTAACCCTAACCCTAACCCTAACCCATACGCTACGCCGTACCCTCACCCATACCCTAACCCGTATCCTAAGCCGTACCTTAACCCTAAACCTAACCCTAACCTCTACCCTACGCCGTACCCTCACCCGTACCCTAACCCGTACCCAAAGCTTACCCTAACCCTAACCCTAACCCTCACCCATACCCAACGCCGTAACCTAACCCATATCCTAACCCGTATCCTAAGCCGTACCCTAACCCTAACCAATAACCTACGCAGTACCCTCACCAGTACCCTCACCCGTATCCTAAGCCCTACCCTAACCCTAACCCTAACCCTAACCCTAAACTACCCTTTACTGCTTTTGCCTCCATTAGATTTCCTAAACACTAGTGTTTTAAAGAACAGGTTAAAAAGAAAACCTTATGTGATTTTTTTAATAATGTGTTTATTCTTTATCTTATCCTAGTGACTAAAATCTTCTCCATGGCTGAACCCCAAATAATATTCCTTTACGTGCTAAGTGGTATCTAGAGAGTGGGATAGGTTTAATAAATACCCTTATCCTAACGTGTACCCTAAACCTAACCCATACCCTAACCCTAACGCGTACCCTAACCCTAACCAAAACCCTAACCCGAACAAGTATGCTAATCCTAACCCGTACCCTAAACCAATCCCTAACCCTAAAACTAACCCTAACCCTAACCCTAACCCTAACCCATAACCTACGCCGTAACCTCACCCGTACCCTAACCCATACCCTAAGCCGTACCCTAACCCTAACCCTAACCCATACGCTACGCCGCACACTCACCCATACCCTAACCCGTATCCTAAGCCGTACCCTAACCCTAACCCTAACCGCTACCCTACGCCGTACCGTATCCCATACCCTAAGCGGTACCCTAAACCTAACACTAACCCTAACCCTAAACCTAACCCCTACCCTACGCCGTACCCTCACCCGTACCCTATCCCATACCCTAAGCCGTAATCTAACCCTAACCCTAACCCTAACCTATACACTGCGCCGTACCCTCACCCGTACGCTAAGCCATACCCTAAGCCGTACCCTAACCCTAACCCTAACCCTAACCCTAACCCATACCCTACGCCGTACCCTAAACCGTACCCTAACCCGTATTCTAAGCCGTACCCTAACCATAAGCAATACCCTACACAGTACCCTCACCCGTACCCTCACCCGTACCCTAAGCCATACCCTAACCCTAACCCTAACCCTAACCTATACACTACGCCATACCCTCACCCGTACCCTAACCCGTACCCTAAGCCGTACCCTAACCCTAACCCTAACCCTAAACTATACCCTACGCCGTAACCTCACCCATACCCTAACCCGTACCCTAAGCCGTACCCTAACCCTAACCCTAACCCTAACCCTAACCCATAGCGTACGCCATACCCTAACACGTACCCTAACCCGTATCCTAAGCCGTACCCTAACCCTAACCAATACCCTACGCAGTATCCTCACCCATACCCTCACCCGTACCCTAAGCCGTACCCTAACCCTAACCCTAACCCTAAACCTAACCCTAAACCCTACCCTATGCCATACCCTCACCTGTACCCTATCCCATAACCTAAGCCGTACCCTAACCCGTACCCTGACACGTACCCTAAGACGTACCGTAACCCTAACCCTAACACTAACCCTAACCCTAACCCACACTCTACGCCGTACCCTAACCCGTACCCTAACACGTATCCTAAGCCGTACCCTAACCCTAACCAATACCCTACGCAGTACCCTCACCCGTACCCTCACCCGTACCCTAAGCCATACCCTAACCCTAACCCTAACCCTAACCCTAACCCCTACCCTACGCCGTACCCTAACCCGTACCCTATCCCATACGCTAAGCTGTACCCTAACCCTAACACTAACACTAACCCTAACCCTAACACTAACCCATACCCTACGCCGTACCCTCAACCATAACCTAATCCGTACCCTAAGCCGTACCCTAACCCTAACCCTAACCTATACACTACGCCGTACCCTCACCCGTTCCCTAACCCGTACCCTAAGCCGTACCCTAACTCTAACCCTAACCCTAACCCTAACCCTTAACCATACCCTGCGCCGTACCCTAACCCATACAATAACCTGTATCCTAAGCCTTAACCTAACCCTAACCAATGACCTACACAGTACCCTCACCCGTACCCTAAGCCATACCCTAACCCTAACCCTAACACTATCCCTAACCCTAAACCCTACCCTATGCCGTACCCTCACCCATACCCTATCCCATACCCTAAGCCGTACCCTAACCCTAACACTAACCCTAACCCCAACCCTAACCCTAAACTACCCTTGACTGCTTTTGCCTCCATTAGATTTCCTAAGCACTAGTGTTTTAAGGAACAGGTTAAAAAGAAAATTCTAATGTGATTTTTTTATAATGTGTTTATTCTTTATCTTATCCTAGTGACGAAAATCTTCTCCGTGGCTGGACCCTAAATAATATTCCTTTACGTGCTAAGTGGTATCTAGAGAGTGGGATAGGTTTAATAAATACCCTAATCCTAACGTGTACCCTAACCTTAACCCATACCCTAACCCTAATGCGTACCCTAACCCTAACCCAAACCCTAACCCTAACACGTACGCTAATCCTAACCCGTACCCTAAACCAATCCCTAACCCTAAAACTAACCCTAACCCTAACACTAACCCTAACCCATACGCTACGCCGTACCCTCACCCATACCCTAACCCGTATCCTAAGCCGTACCCTAATCCTAAACCTAACCCTAACATCTACCCTACGCCGTACCCTCACCTGTACCCTAACCCGTACCCAAAGCCTTACCCTAACCCTAACCCTAACCCTCACCCATACCCAACGCCGTAACCTAACCCATATCCTAACCCGTATCCTAAGCCGTACCCTAACCCTAACCAATAACCTACGCAGTACCCTCACCAGTACCCTCACCCGTATCCTAAGCCCTACCCTAACCCTAACCCTAAACTACCCTTTACTGCTTTTGCCTCCATTAGATTTCCTAAACACTAGTGTTTTAAAGAACAGGTTAAAAAGAAAACCTTATGTGATTTTTTTTATAATGTGTTTATTCTTTATCTTATCCTAGTGACTAAAATCTTCTCCATGGCTGAACCCCAAATAATATTCCTTTACGTGCTAAGTGGTATCTAGAGAGTGGGATAGGTTTAATAAATACCCTAATCCTAACGTGTACCCTAAATCTAACCCATACCCTAACCCTAACGCGTACCCTAACCTTAACCAAAACCCTAACCCGAACAAGTATGCTAATCCTAACCCTTACCCTAAACCAATCCCTAACCTAAAACTAACCCTAACCCTAACCCTAACCCTAACCCATAACCTACGCCGTACCCTCACCCGTACCCTAACCCGTATCCTAAGCCGTACCCTAAACCTAACCCTAACCCTAACCCATACGCTACGCCGCACCCTCACCCGTACCCTAACCCGTATCCTAAGCCGTACCCTAACCCTAACCCTAACCCTAACCGCTACCCTACGCCGTACCCTATCCCATACCCTAAGCGGTACCCTAAACCTGACACTAACCCTAAACCTAACCCTAACCCCTACCCTACGCCGTACCCTCACCCGTAACCTATCCCATACCCTAAGCCGTACCCTAACCCTAACACTAACCCTAACCCTAAACCTAACCCCTACCCAACGACGTACCCTCACCCGTACCCTATCCCATACCCTAAGCCGTACCCTAACCCTAACCCTAACCCTAACCTATACACTACGCCGTACCCTCACCCGTACCCTAACCCGTACCCTAAGCCGTACCCTAACCCTAACCCTAACCCTAACCCTAACCCTAACCCATACCCTACGCCGTACCCTAAACCGTACCCTAACCCGTATTCTAAGCCGTACCCTAACCATAACCAATACCCTACACAGTACCCTCACCCGTACCCTCACCCGTACCCTAAGCCATACCCTAACCCTAACCCTAACCCTAACCTATACACTACGCCATACCCTCACCCGTACCCTAGCCCGTACCCTAAGCCGTACCCTAACCCTAACCCTAACCCTAAACTATACCCTACGCCGTAACCTCACCCGTACCCTAAACCGTACCCTAAGCCGTACCCTAACCCTAACCCTAACCCTAACCCTAACCCTAACCCTAACCCATAGCGTACGCCATACCCTAACACGTACCCTAACCCGTATCCTAAGCCATACCCTAACCCTAACCAATACCCTACGCAGTATCCTCACCCATACCCTCATCCGTACCCTAAGCCGTACCCTAACCCTAACCCTAACCCTAAACCTAACCCTAACCCCTACCCTATGCCATACCCTCACCTGTACCCTATCCCATAACCTAAGCCGTACCCTAACCCGTACCCTAACACGTAACCTAAGACGTACCATAACCCTAACCCTAACACTAACCCTAACCCTAACCCACACTCTACGCCGTACCCTAACCCGTACCCTAACACGTATCCTAAGCCGTACCCTAACCCTAACCAATACCCTACGCAGTACCCTCACCCGTACCCTCACCCGTACCCTAAGCCATACCCTAACCCTAACCCTAACCCTAACCCTAACCCCTACCCTACGCCGTACCCTCACCCGTACCCTATCCCATACGCTAAGCCGTACCCTAACCCTAACACTAACACTAACCCTAACCCTAACCCTAACCCATACCCTACGCCGTACCCTCACCCATAACCTAATCCGTACCCTAAGCCGTACCCTAACCCTAACCCTAACCTATACACTACGCCGAACCCTCACCCGTTCCCTAACCCGTACCCTAAGCCGTACCCTAACTCTAACCCTAACCCTAACCCTAACCCTTAACCATACCCTGCGCTGTACCCTAACCCATACAATAACCTGTATCCTAAGCCTTAACCTAACCCTAACCAATGACCTACACAGTACCCTCACCCGTACCCTGAGCCATACCCTAACCCTAACCCTAACACTAACCCTAACCCTAAACCCTACCCTATGCCGTCCCCTCACCCATACCCTATCCCATACCCTAAGCCGTACCCTAACCCTAACACTAACCCTAACCCTAACCCTAACCCTAAACTACCCTTGACTGCTTTTGCCTCCATTAGATTTCCTAAGCACTAGTGTTTTAAGGAACAGGTTAAAAAGAAAATCCTAATGTGATTTTTTTATAATGTGTTTATTCTTTATCTTATCCTAGTGACGAAAATCTTCTCCGTGGCTGGACCCTAAATAATATTCCTTTACGTGCTAAGTGGTATCTAGAGAGTGGGATAGGTTTAATAAATACCCTAATCCTAACGTGTACCCTAACCCTAACCCATACCCTAACCCTAATGCGTACCCTAACCCTAACCCAAACCCTAACCCTAACACGTACGCTAATCCTAACCCGTACCCTAAACCAATCCCTAACCCTAAAACTAACCCTAACCCTAACCCTAACCCATACGCTACGCCGTACCCTCACCCATACCCTAACCCGTATCCTAAGCCGTACCCTAACCCTAAACCTAACCCTAACCTCTACCCTACGCCGTACCCTCACCCGTACCCTAACCCGTACCCAAAGCTTACCCTAACCCTAACCCTAACCCTCACCCATACCCAACGCCGTAACCTAACCCATATCCTAACCCGTATCCTAAGCCGTACCCTAACCCTAACCAATAACCTACGCAGTACCCTCACCAGTACCCTCACCCGTATCCTAAGCCCTACCCTAACCCTAACCCTAACCCTAACCCTAAACTACCCTTTACTGCTTTTGCCTCCATTAGATTTCCTAAACACTAGTGTTTTAAAGAACAGGTTAAAAAGAAAACCTTATGTGATTTTTTTAATAATGTGTTTATTCTTTATCTTATCCTAGTGACTAAAATCTTCTCCATGGCTGAACCCCAAATAATATTCCTTTACGTGCTAAGTGGTATCTAGAGAGTGGGATAGGTTTAATAAATACCCTAATCCTAACGTGTACCCTAAACCTAACCCATACCCTAACCCTAACGCGTACCCTAACCCTAACCAAAACCCTAACCCGAACAAGTATGCTAATCCTAACCCGTACCCTAAACCAATCCCTAACCCTAAAACTAACCCTAACCCTAACCCTAACCCTAACCCATAACCTACGCCGTAACCTCACCCGTACCCTAACCCATACCCTAAGCCGTACCCTAACCCTAACCCTAACCCATACGCTACGCCGCACCCTCACCCATACCCTAACCCGTATCCTAAGCCGTACCCTAACCCTAACCCTAACCCTAACCGCTACCCTACGCCGTACCCTATCCCATACCCTAAGCGGTACCCTAAACCTAACACTAACCCTAACCCTAAACCTAACCCCTACCCTACGCCGTACCCTCACCCGTACCCTATCCCATACCCTAAGCCGTACTCTAACCCTAACCCTAACCCTAACCTATACACTGCGCCGTACCCTCACCCGTACGCTAAGCCGTACCCTAAGCCGTACCCTAACCCTAACCCTAACCCTAACCCTAACCCATACCCTACGCCGTACCCTAAACCGTACCCTAACCCGTATTCTAAGCCGTACCCTAACCATAAGCAATACCCTACACAGTACCCTCACCCGTACCCTCACCCGTACCCTAAGCCATACCCTAACCCTAACCCTAACCCTAACCTATACACTACGCCATACCCTCACCCGTACCCTAACCCGTACCCTAAGCCGTACCCTAACCCTAACCCTAACCCTAAACTATACCCTACGCCGTAACCTCACCCATACCCTAACCCGTACCCTAAGCCGTACCCTAACCCTAACCCTAACCCTAACCCTAACCCATAGCGTACGCCATACCCTAACACGTACCCTAACCCGTATCCTAAGCCGTACCCTAACCCTAACCAATACCCTACGCAGTATCCTCACCCATACCCTCACCCGTACCCTAAGCCGTACCCTAACCCTAACCCTAACCCTAAACCTAACCCTAACCCCTACCCTATGCCATACCCTCACCTGTACCCTATCCCATAACCTAAGCCATACCCTAACCCGTACCCTAACACGTACCCTAAGACGTACCGTAACCCTAACCCTAACACTAACCCTAACCCTAACCCACACTCTACGCCGTACCCTAACCCGTACCCTAACACGTATCCTAAGCCGTACCCTAACCCTAACCAATACCCTACGCAGTACCCTCACCCGTACCCTCACCCGTACCCTAAGCCATACCCTAACCCTAACCCTAACCCTAACCCTAACCCCTACCCTACGCCGTACCCTAACCCGTACCCTATCCCATACGCTAAGCTGTACCCTAACCCTAACACTAACACTAACCCTAACCCTAACCCTAACCCATACCCTACGCCGTACCCTCAACCATAACCTAATCCGTACCCTAAGCCGTACCCTAACCCTAACCCTAACCTATACACTACGCCGTACCCTCACCCGTTCCCTAACCCGTACCCTAAGCCGTACCCTAACTCTAACCCTAACCCTAACCCTAACCCTTAACCATACCCTGCGCCGTACCCTAACCCATACAATAACCTGTATCCTAAGCCTTAACCTAACCCTAACCAATGACCTACACAGTACCCTCACCCGTACCCTAAGCCATACCCTAACCCTAACCCTAACACTATCCCTAACCCTAAACCCTACCCTATGCCGTACCCTCACCCATACCCTATCCCATACCCTAAGCCGTACCCTAACCCTAACACTAACCCTAACCCTAACCCTAACCCTAAACTACCCTTGACTGCTTTTGCCTCCATTAGATTTCCTAAGCACTAGTGTTTTAAGGAACAGGTTAAAAAGAAAATTCTAATGTGATTTTTTTATAATGTGTTTATTCTTTATCTTATCCTAGTGACGAAAATCTTCTCCATGGCTGGACCCTAAATAATATTCCTTTACGTGCTAAGTGGTATCTAGAGAGTGGGATAGGTTTAATAAATACCCTAATCCTAACGTGTACCCTAACCTTAACCCATACCCTAACCCTAATGCGTACCCTAACCCTAACCCAAACCCTAACCCTAACACGTACGCTAATCCTAACCCGTACCCTAAACCAATCCCTAACCCTAAAACTAACCCTAACCCTAACCCTAACCCTAACCCATACGCTACGCCGTACCCTCACCCATACCCTAACCCGTATCCTAAGCCGTACCCTAATCCTAAACCTAACCCTAACATCTACCCTACGCCGTACCCTCACCCGTACCCTAACCCGTACCCAAAGCCTTACCCTAACCCTAACCCTAACCCTCACCCATACCCAACGCCGTAACCTAACCCATATCCTAACCCGTATCCTAAGCCGTACCCTAACCCTAACCAATAACCTACGCAGTACCCTCACCAGTACCCTCACCCGTATCCTAAGCCCTACCCTAACCCTAACCCTAAACTACCCTTTACTGCTTTTGCCTCCATTAGATTTCCTAAACACTAGTGTTTTAAAGAACAGGTTAAAAAGAAAACCTTATGTGATTTTTTTTATAATGTGTTTATTCTTTATCTTATCCTAGTGACTAAAATCTTCTCCATGGCTGAACCCCAAATAATATTCCTTTACGTGCTAAGTGGTATCTAGAGAGTGGGATAGGTTTAATAAATACCCTAATCCTAAAGTGTACCCTAAATCTAACCCATACCCTAACCCTAACGCGTACCCTAACCCTAACCAAAACCCTAACCCGAACAAGTATGCTAATCCTAACCCTTACCCTAAACCAATCCCTAACCCTAAAACTAACCCTAACCCTAACCCTAACCCTAACCCATAACCTACGCCGTACCCTCACCCGTACCCTAATCCGTACCCTAAGCCGTACCCTAACCCTAACCCTAACCCTAACACATACGCTACGCCGCACCCTCACCCGTACCCTAACCCGTATCCTAAGCCGTACCCTAACCCTAACCCTAACCCTAACCGCTACCCTACGCCGTACCCTATCCCATACCCTAAGCGGTACCCTAAACCTAACACTAACCCTAAACCTAACCCTAACCCCTACCCTACGCCGTACCCTCACCCGTAACCTATCCCATACCCTAAGCCGTACCCTAACCCTAACACTAAACCTAACCCTAAACCTAACCCCTACCCAACGACGTACCCTCACCCGTACCCTATCCCATACCCTAAGCCGTACCCTAACCCTAACCCTAACCCTAACCTATACACTACGCCGTACCCTCACCCGTACCCTAACCCGTACCCTAAGCCGTACCCTAACCCTAACCCTAACCCTAACCCATACCCTACGCCGTACCCTAAACCGTACCCTAACCCGTATTCTAAGCCGTACCCTAACCATAACCAATACCCTACACAGTACCCTCACCCGTACCCTCACCCGTACCCTAAGCCATACCCTAACCCTAACCCTAACCCTAACCTATACACTACGCCATACCCTCACCCGTACCCTATCCCGTACCCTAAGCCGTACCCTAACCCTAACCCTAACCCTAAACTATACCCTATGCCGTAACCTCACCCGTACCCTAAACCGTACCCTAAGCCGTACCCTAACCCTAACCCTAACCCTAACCCTAACCCTAACCCTAACCCATAGCGTACGCCATACCCTAACACGTACCCTAACCCGTATCCTAAGCCATACCCTAACCCTAACCAATACCCTACGCAGTATCCTCACCCATACCCTCATCCGTACCCTAAGCCGTACCCTAACCCTAACCCTAACCCTAAACCTAACCCTAACCCCTACCCTATGCCATACCCTCACCTGTACCCTATCCCATAACCTAAGCCGTACCCTAACCCGTACCCTAACACGTACCCTAAGACGTACCATAACCCTAACCCTAACACTAACCCTAACCCTAACCCACACTCTACGCCATACCCTAACCCGTACCCTAACACGTATCCTAAGCCGTACCCTAACCCTAACCAATACCCTACGCAGTACCCTCACCCGTACCCTCACCCGTACCCTAAGCCATACCCTAACCCTAACGCTAACCCTAACCCTAACCCCTACCCTACGCCGTACCCTCACCCGTACCCTATCCCATACGCTAAGCCGTACCCTAACCCTAACACTAACACTAACCCTAACCCTAACCCTAACCCATACCCTACGCCGTACCCTCACCCATAACCTAATCCGTACCCTAAGCCGTACCCTAACCCTAACCCTAACCTATACACTACGCCGAACCCTCACCCGTTCCCTAACCCGTACCCTAAGCCGTACCCTAACTCTAACCCTAACCCTAACCCTAACCCTTACCCATACCCTGCGCCGTACCATAACCCATACAATAACCTGTATCCTAAGCCTTAACCTAACCCTAACCAATGACCTACACAGTACCCTCACCCGTACCCTGAGCCATACCCTAACCCTAACCCTAACACTAACCCTAAGCCTAAACCCTACCCTATGCCGTACCCTCACCCATACCCTATCCCATACCCTAAGCCGTACCCTAACCCTAACACTAACCCTAACCCTAACCCTAACCCTAAACTACCCTTGACTGCTTTTGCCTCCATTAGATTTCCTAAGCACTAGTGTTTTAAGGAACAGGTTAAAAAGAAAATCCTAATGTGATTTTTTTATAATGTGTTTATTCTTTATCTTATCCTAGTGACGAAAATCTTCTCCATGGCTGGACCCTAAATAATATTCCTTTACGTGCTAAGTGGTATCTAGAGAGTGGGATTGGTTTAATAAATACCCTAATCCTAACGTGTACCCTAACCCTAACCCATACCCTAACCCTAATGCGTACCCTAACCCTAACCCAAACCCTAACCCTAACACGTACGCTAATCCTAATCCGTACCCTAAACCAATCCCTAACCCTAAAACTAACCCTAACCCTAACCCTAGCCCATACGCTACGCCGTACCCTCATCCATACCCTAACCCGTATCCTAAGCCGTACCCTAACCCTAAACCTAACCCTAACCTCTACCCTACGCCGTACCCTCACCCGTACCCTAACCCGTACCCAAAGCTTACCCTAACCCTAACCCTAACCCTCACCCATACCCAACGCCGTAACCTAACCCATATCCTAACCCGTATCCTAAGCCGTACCCTAACCCTAACCAATAACCTACGCAGTACCCTCACCAGTACCCTCACCCGTATCCTAAGCCCTACCCTAACCCTAACCCTAACCCTAACCCTAAACTACCCTTTACTGCTTTTGCCTCCATTAGATTTCCTAAACACTAGTGTTTTAAAGAACAGGTTAAAAAGAAAACCTTATGTGATTTTTTTAATAATGTGTTTATTCTTTATCTTATCCTAGTGACTAAAATCTTCTCCATGGCTGAACCCCAAATAATATTCCTTTACGTGCTAAGTGGTATCTAGAGAGTGGGATAGGTTTAATAAATACCCTAATCCTAACGTGTACCCTAAACCTAACCCATACCCTAACCCTAACGCGTACCCTAACCCTAACCAAAACCCTAACCCGAACAAGTATGCTAATCCTAACCCGTACCCTAAACCAATCCCTAACCCTAAAACTAACCCTAACCCTAACCCTAACCCTAACCCATAACCTACGCCGTAACCTCACCCGTACCCTAACCCATACCCTAAGCCGTACCCTAACCCTAACCCTAACCCATACGCTACGCCGCACCCTCACCCATACCCTAACCCGTATCCTAAGCCGTACCCTAACCCTAACCCTAACCCTAACCACTACCCTACGCCGTACCCTATCCCATACCCTAAGCGGTACCCTAAACCTAACACTAACCCTAACCCTAAACCTAACCCCTACCCTACGCCGTACCCTCACCCGTACCCTATCCCATACCCTAAGCCGTACTCTAACCCTAACCCTAACCCTAACCTATACACTGCGCCGTACCCTCACCCGTACGCTAAGCCGTACCCTAAGCCGTACCCTAACCCTAACCCTAACCCTAACCCTAACCCATACCCTACGCCGTACCCTAAACCGTACCCTAACCCGTATTCTAAGCCGTACCCTAACCATAACCAATACCCTACACAGTACCCTCACCCGTACCCTCACCCGTACCCTAAGCCATACCCTAACCCTAACCCTAACACTAACCTATACACTACGCCATACCCTCACCCGTACCCTAACCCGTACCCTAAGCCGTACCCTAATCCTAACCCTAACCCTAAACTATACCCTACGCCGTAACCTCACCCATACCCTAACCCGTACCCTAAGCCGTACCCTAACCCTAACCCTAACCCTAACCCTAACCCTAACCCATACCCTACGCCGTACCCTAAACCGTACCCTAACCCGTATTCTAAGCCGTACCCTAACCATAACCAATACCCTACACAGTACCCTCACCCGTACCCTCACCCGTACCCTAAGCCATACCCTAACCCTAACCCTAAGCCTAACCTATACACTACGCCATAACCTCACCCGTACCCTAACCCGTACCCTAAGCCGTACCCTAACCCTAACCCTAACCCTAAACTATACCCTACGCCGTAACCTCACCCATACCCTAACCCGTACCCTAAGCCGTACCCTAACCCTAACACTAACCCTAACCCATAGCGTAAGCCATACCCTAACACGTACCCTAACCCGTATCCTAAGCCGTACCCTAACCCTAACCAATACCCTACGCAGTATCCTCACCCATACCCTCACCCGTACCCTAAGCCGTACCCTAACCCTAACCCTAACCCTAAACCTAACCCTAACCCCTACCCTATGCCATACCCTCACCTGTACCCTATCCCATAACCTAAGCCGTACCCTAACCCGTACCCTAACACGTACCCTAAGACGTACCGTAACCCTAACCCTAACACTAACCCTAACCCTAACCCACACTCTACGCCGTACCCTAACCCGTACCCTAACACGTATCCTAAGCCGTACCCTAACCCTAACCAATACCCTACGCAGTACCCTCACCCGTACCCTCACCCGTACCCTAAGCCATACCCTAACCCTAACCCTAACCCTAACCCTAACCCCTACCCTACGCCGTACCCTCACCCGTACCCTATCCCATACGCTAAGCCGTACCCTAACCCTAACACTAACACTAACCCTAACCCTAACCCTAACCCATACCCTACGCCGTACCCTCACCCATAACCTAATCCGTACCCTAAGCCGTACCCTAACCCTAACCCCAACCTATACACTACGCCGTACCCTCACCCGTTCCCTAACCCGTAACCTAAGCCGTACCCTAACTCTAACCCTAACCCTAACCCTAACCCTTAACCATACCCTGCGCCGTACCCTAACCCATACAATAACCTGTATCCTAAGCCTTAACCTAACCCTAACCAATGACCTACACAGTACCCTCACCCGTAACCTAAGCCATACCCTAACCCTAACCCTAACACTAACCCTAACCCTAAACCCTACCCTATGCCGTACCCTCACCCATACCCTATCCCATACCCTAAGCCGTACCCTAACCCTAACACTAACCCTAACCCTAACCCTAACCCTAAACTACCCTTGACTGCTTTTGCCTCCATTAGATTTCCTAAGCACTAGTGTTTTAAGGAACAGGTTAAAAAGAAAATCCTAATGTGATTTTTTTATAATGTGTTTATTCTTTATCTTATCCTAGTGACGAAAATCTTCTCCATGGCTGGACCCTAAATAATATTCCTTTACGTGCTAAGTGGTATCTAGAGAGTGGGATAGGTTTAATAAATACCCTAATCCTAACATGTACCCTAACCCTAACCCTAACCCTAACCCATACGCTACGCCGTACCCTCACCCATACCCTAACCCGTATCCTAAGCCGTACCCTAATCCTAAACCTAACCCTAACCTCTACCCTACGCCGTACCCTCACCCGTACCCTAACCCGTACCCAAAGCCTTACCCTAACCCTAACCCTAACCCTCACCCATACCCAACGCCGTAACCTAACCCATATCCTAACCCGTATCCTAAGCCGTACCCTAACCCTAACCAATAACCTACGCAGTACCCTCACCAGTACCCTCACCCGTATCCTAAGCCCTACCCTAACCCTAACCCTAAACTACAATTTACTGCTTTTGCCTCCATTAGATTTCCTAAACACTAGTGTTTTAAAGAACAGGTTAAAAAGAAAACCTTATGTGATTTTTTTTATAATGTGTTTATTCTTTATCTTATCCTAGTGACTAAAATCTTCTCCATGGCTGAACCCCAAATAATATTCCTTTACGTGCTAAGTGGTATCTAGAGAGTGGGATAGGTTTAATAAATACCCTAATCCTAACGTGTACCCTAAACCTAACCCATACCCTAACCCTAACACGTATCCTAACCCTAACCAAAACCCTAACCCGAACAAGTATGCTAATCCTAACCCTTACCCTAAACCAATCCCTAACCCTAAAACTAACCCTAACCCTAACCCTAACCCTAACCCATAACCTACGCCGTACCCTCACCCGTACCCTAACCCGTACCCTAAGCCGTACCCTAACCCTAACCCTAACCCTAACCCATACGCTACGCCGCACCCTCACCCGTACCCTAACCCGTATCCTAAGCCGTACCCTAACCCTAACCCTAACCCTAACCGCTAACCTACGCCGTACCCTATCCCATACCCTAAGCGGTACCCTAAACCTAACACTAACCCTAAACCTAACCCTAACCCCTACCCTACGCCGTACCCTCACCCGTAACCTATCCCATACCCTAAGCCGTACCCTAACCCTAACACTAACCCTAACCCTAAACCTAACCCCTACCCAACGACGTACCCTCACCCGTACCCTATCCCATACCCTAAGCCGTACCCTAACCCTAACACTAACCCTAACCTATATACTACGCCGTACCCTCACACGTACCCTAACCCGTACCCTAAGCCGTACCCTAACCCTAACCCTAACCCTAACCCTAACCCTAACCCATACCCTACGCCGTACCCTAAACCGTACCCTAACCCGTATTCTAAGCCGTACCCTAACCATAACCAATACCCTACACAGTACCCTCACCCGTACCCTCACCCGTACCCTAAGCCATACCCTAAACCTAACCCTAACCCTAACCTATACACTACGCCATACCCTCACCCGTACCCTAACCCGTACCCTAAGCTGTACCCTAACCCTAACCCTAACCCTAAACTATACCCTACGCCGTAACCTCACCCGTACCCTAACCCGTACCCTAAGCCGTACCCTAACCCTAACCCTAACCCTAACCCTAACCCTAACCCTAACCCATAGCGTACGCCATACCCTAACACGTACCCTAACCCGTATCCTAAGCCGTACCCTAACCCTAACCAATACCCTATGCAGTATCCTCACCCATACCCTCACCCGTACCCTAAGGCGTACCCTAACCCTAACCCTAACCCTAAACCTAACCCTAACCCCTACCCTATGCCATACCCTCACCTGTACCCTATCCCATAACCTAAGCCGTACCATAACCCTAACACTAACCCTAACCCTAATCCATAACCTACGCCGTACCCTCACCCGTACCCTAACCCGTATCCTAAGCCGTACCCTAACCCTAACCCTAACCCTAACCCTAACCCATAACCTACGCCGTACCCTCACCCGTACCCTAACACGTACCCTAAGACGTACCGTAACCCTAACCCTAACAGTTACCCTAACCCTAACCCACACTCTACGCCGTACCCTAACCCTAACCCTAACCCTAACCCTCACCCGTACCCTAAGCCATACCCTAACAGTAACCCTAACCCTAACCCTAACCCCTACCCTACGCCGTACCCTCACCCGTACCCTATCCCATACGCTAAGCCGTACCCTAACCCTAACACTAACACTAACCCTAACCCTAACCCTAACCCATACCCTACGCCGTAACCTCAACTTTAACCTAACCCGTACCCTAAGCCGTACCCTAACCCTAACCCTAACCTATACACTACGCCATACCCTCACCCGTACCCTAACCCGTACCCTAAGCCGTACCCTAACTCTAACCCTAACCCTAACCCTAACCCTTACCCATACCCTGCGCCGTACCCTAACCCATACAATAACCTGTATCCTAAGCCTTAACCTAACCCTAACCAATGACCTACACAGTACCCTCACCCGTACCCTAAGCCATACCCTAACCCTAACCCTAACACTAACCCTAACCCTAAACCCTACCCTATGCCGTACCCTCACCCATACCCTATCCCATACCCTAAGCCGTACCCTAACCCTAACACTAACCCTAACCCTAACCCTAACCCTAAACTACCCTTGACTGCTTTTGCCTCCATTAGATTTCCTAAGCACTAGTGTTTTAAGGAACAGGTTAAAAAGAAAATCCTAATGTGATTTTTTTATAATGTGATTATTCTTTATCTTATCCTAGTGACGAAAATATTCTCCATGGCTGGACCCTAAATAATATTCCTTTACGTGCTAAGTGGTATCTAGAGAGTGGGATAGGTTTAATAAATTCCCTAATCCTAACGTGTACCCTAACCCTAACCCATACCCTAACCCTAACGCGTACCCTAACCCTAACCCATACCCTAACCCTAATGCGTACCCTAACCCTAACCCAAACCCTAACCCTAACACGTACGCTAATCCTAACCCGTACCCTAAACCAATCCCTAACCCTAAAACTAACCCTAACCCTAACCCTAACCCATACGCTACGCCGTACCCTCACCCATACCCTAACCCGTATCCTAAGCCGTACCCTAACCCTAAACCTAACCCTAACCTCTACCCTACGCCGTACCCTCACCCGTACCCTAACCCGTACCCAAAGCTTACCCTAACCCTAACCCTAACCCTCACCCATACCCAACGCCGTAACCTAACCCATATCCTAACCCGTATCCTAAGCCGTACCCTAACCCTAACCAATAACCTACGCAGTACCCTCACCAGTACCCTCACCCGTATCCTAAGCCCTACCCTAACCCTAACCCTAACCCTAACCCTAAACTACCCTTTACTGCTTTTGCCTCCATTAGATTTCCTAAACACTAGTGTTTTAAAGAACAGGTTAAAAAGAAAACCTTATGTGATTTTTTTAATAATGTGTTTATTCTTTATCTTATCCTAGTGACTAAAATCTTCTCCATGGCTGAACCCCAAATAATATTCCTTTACGTGCTAAGTGGTATCTAGAGAGTGGGATAGGTTTAATAAATACCCTAATCCTAACGTGTACCCTAAACCTAACCCATACCCTAACCCTAACGCGTACCCTAACCCTAACCAAAACCCTAACCCGAACAAGTATGCTAATCCTAACCCGTACCCTAAACCAATCCCTAACCCTAAAACTAACCCTAACCCTAACCCTAACCCTAACCCATAACCTACGCCGTAACCTCACCCGTACCCTAACCCATACCCTAAGCCGTACCCTAACCCTAACCCTAACCCATACGCTACGCCGCACCCTCACCCATACCCTAACCCGTATCCTAAGCCGTACCCTAACCCTAACCCTAACCCTAACCGCTACCCTACGCCGTACCCTATCCCATACCCTAAGCGGTACCCTAAACCTAACACTAACCCTAACCCTAAACCTAACCCCTACCCTACGCCGTACCCTCACCCGTACCCTATCCCATACCCTAAGCCGTACTCTAACCCTAACCCTAACCCTAACCTATACACTGCGCCGTACCCTCACCCGTACGCTAAGCCGTACCCTAAGCCGTACCCTAACCCTAACCCTAACCCTAACCCTAACCCATACCCTACGCCGTACCCTAAACCGTACCCTAACCCGTATTCTAAGCCGTACCCTAACCATAAGCAATACCCTACACAGTACCCTCACCCGTACCCTCACCCGTACCCTAAGCCATACCCTAACCCTAACCCTAACCCTAACCTATACACTACGCCATACCCTCACCCGTACCCTAACCCGTACCCTAAGCCGTACCCTAACCCTAACCCTAACCCTAAACTATACCCTACGCCGTAACCTCACCCATACCCTAACCCGTACCCTAAGCCGTACCCTAACCCTAACCCTAACCCTAACCCTAACCCATAGCGTACGCCATACCCTAACACGTACCCTAACCCGTATCCTAAGCCGTACCCTAACCCTAACCAATACCCTACGCAGTATCCTCACCCATACCCTCACCCGTACCCTAAGCCGTACCCTAACCCTAACCCTAACCCTAAACCTAACCCTAACCCCTACCCTATGCCATACCCTCACCTGTACCCTATCCCATAACCTAAGCCGTACCCTAACCCGTACCCTAACACGTACCCTAAGACGTACCGTAACCCTAACCCTAACACTAACCCTAACCCTAACCCACACTCTACGCCGTACCCTAACCCGTACCCTAACACGTATCCTAAGCCGTACCCTAACCCTAACCAATACCCTACGCAGTACCCTCACCCGTACCCTCACCCGTACCCTAAGCCATACCCTAACCCTAACCCTAACCCTAACCCTAACCCCTACCCTACGCCGTACCCTAACCCGTACCCTATCCCATACGCTAAGCTGTACCCTAACCCTAACACTAACACTAACCCTAACCCTAACCCTAACCCATACCCTACGCCGTACCCTCAACCATAACCTAATCCGTACCCTAAGCCGTACCCTAACCCTAACCCTAACCTATACACTACGCCGTACCCTCACCCGTTCCCTAACCCGTACCCTAAGCCGTACCCTAACTCTAACCCTAACCCTAACCCTAACCCTTAACCATACCCTGCGCCGTACCCTAACCCATACAATAACCTGTATCCTAAGCCTTAACCTAACCCTAACCAATGACCTACACAGTACCCTCACCCGTACCCTAAGCCATACCCTAACCCTAACCCTAACACTATCCCTAACCCTAAACCCTACCCTATGCCGTACCCTCACCCATACCCTATCCCATACCCTAAGCCGTACCCTAACCCTAACACTAACCCTAACCCTAACCCTAACCCTAAACTACCCTTGACTGCTTTTGCCTCCATTAGATTTCCTAAGCACTAGTGTTTTAAGGAACAGGTTAAAAAGAAAATTCTAATGTGATTTTTTTATAATGTGTTTATTCTTTATCTTATCCTAGTGACGAAAATCTTCTCCATGGCTGGACCCTAAATAATATTCCTTTACGTGCTAAGTGGTATCTAGAGAGTGGGATAGGTTTAATAAATACCCTAATCCTAACGTGTACCCTAACCTTAACCCATACCCTAACCCTAATGCGTACCCTAACCCTAACCCAAACCCTAACCCTAACACGTACGCTAATCCTAACCCGTACCCTAAACCAATCCCTAACCCTAAAACTAACCCTAACCCTAACCCTAACCCTAACCCATACGCTACGCCGTACCCTCACCCATACCCTAACCCGTATCCTAAGCCGTACCCTAATCCTAAACCTAACCCTAACATCTACCCTACGCCGTACCCTCACCCGTACCCTAACCCGTACCCAAAGCCTTACCCTAACCCTAACCCTAACCCTCACCCATACCCAACGCCGTAACCTAACCCATATCCTAACCCGTATCCTAAGCCGTACCCTAACCCTAACCAATAACCTACGCAGTACCCTCACCAGTACCCTCACCCGTATCCTAAGCCCTACCCTAAAGCTAACCCTAAACTACCCTTTACTGCTTTTGCCTCCATTAGATTTCCTAAACACTAGTGTTTTAAAGAACAGGTTAAAAAGAAAACCTTATGTGATTTTTTTTATAATGTGTTTATTCTTTATCTTATCCTAGTGACTAAAATCTTCTCCATGGCTGAACCCCAAATAATATTCCTTTACGTGCTAAGTGGTATCTAGAGAGTGGGATAGGTTTAATAAATACCCTAATCCTAAAGTGTACCCTAAATCTAACCCATACCCTAACCCTAACGCGTACCCTAACCCTAACCAAAACCCTAACCCGAACAAGTATGCTAATCCTAACCCTTACCCTAAACCAATCCCTAACCCTAAAACTAACCCTAACCCTAACCCTAACCCTAACCCATAACCTACGCCGTACCCTCACCCGTACCCTAATCCGTACCCTAAGCCGTACCCTAACCCTAACCCTAACCCTAACACATACGCTACGCCGCACCCTCACCCGTACCCTAACCCGTATCCTAAGCCGTACCCTAACCCTAACCCTAACCCTAACCGCTACCCTACGCCGTACCCTATCCCATACCCTAAGCGGTACCCTAAACCTAACACTAACCCTAAACCTAACCCTAACCCCTACCCTACGCCGTACCCTCACCCGTAACCTATCCCATACCCTAAGCCGTACCCTAACCCTAAC
Source organism: Eubalaena glacialis (assembly GCF_028564815.1). Classification (NCBI taxonomy): domain Eukaryota; kingdom Metazoa; phylum Chordata; class Mammalia; order Artiodactyla; family Balaenidae; genus Eubalaena; species Eubalaena glacialis. The sequence goes on along the minus strand of NW_026871751.1, from coordinate 1,419,927 downwards.
ACTAAACCTAACCCTAAACCTAACCCCTACCCAACGACGTACCCTCACCCGTACCCTATCCCATACCCTAAGCCGTACCCTAACCCTAACCCTAACCCTAACCTATACACTACGCCGTACCCTCACCCGTACCCTAACCCGTACCCTAAGCCGTACCCTAACCCTAACCCTAACCCTAACCCTAACCCTAACCCATACCCTACGCCGTACCCTAAACCGTACCCTAACCCGTATTCTAAGCCGTACCCTAACCATAACCAATACCCTACACAGTACCCTCACCCGTACCCTCACCCGTACCCTAAGCCATACCCTAACCCTAACCCTAACCCTAACCTATACACTACGCCATACCCTCACCCGTACCCTATCCCGTACCCTAAGCCGTACCCTAACCCTAACCCTAACCCTAAACTATACCCTATGCCGTAACCTCACCCGTACCCTAAACCGTACCCTAAGCCGTACCCTAACCCTAACCCTAACCCTAACCCTAACCCTAACCCTAACCCATAGCGTACGCCATACCCTAACACGTACCCTAACCCGTATCCTAAGCCATACCCTAACCCTAACCAATACCCTACGCAGTATCCTCACCCATACCCTCATCCGTACCCTAAGCCGTACCCTAACCCTAACCCTAACCCTAAACCTAACCCTAACCCCTACCCTATGCCATACCCTCACCTGTACCCTATCCCATAACCTAAGCCGTACCCTAACCCGTACCCTAACACGTACCCTAAGACGTACCATAACCCTAACCCTAACACTAACCCTAACCCTAACCCACACTCTACGCCATACCCTAACCCGTACCCTAACACGTATCCTAAGCCGTACCCTAACCCTAACCAATACCCTACGCAGTACCCTCACCCGTACCCTCACCCGTACCCTAAGCCATACCCTAACCCTAACGCTAACCCTAACCCTAACCCCTACCCTACGCCGTACCCTCACCCGTACCCTATCCCATACGCTAAGCCGTACCCTAACCCTAACACTAACACTAACCCTAACCCTAACCCTAACCCATACCCTACGCCGTACCCTCACCCATAACCTAATCCGTACCCTAAGCCGTACCCTAACCCTAACCCTAACCTATACACTACGCCGAACCCTCACCCGTTCCCTAACCCGTACCCTAAGCCGTACCCTAACTCTAACCCTAACCCTAACCCTAACCCTTACCCATACCCTGCGCCGTACCATAACCCATACAATAACCTGTATCCTAAGCCTTAACCTAACCCTAACCAATGACCTACACAGTACCCTCACCCGTACCCTGAGCCATACCCTAACCCTAACCCTAACACTAACCCTAAGCCTAAACCCTACCCTATGCCGTACCCTCACCCATACCCTATCCCATACCCTAAGCCGTACCCTAACCCTAACACTAACCCTAACCCTAACCCTAACCCTAAACTACCCTTGACTGCTTTTGCCTCCATTAGATTTCCTAAGCACTAGTGTTTTAAGGAACAGGTTAAAAAGAAAATCCTAATGTGATTTTTTTATAATGTGTTTATTCTTTATCTTATCCTAGTGACGAAAATCTTCTCCGTGGCTGGACCCTAAATAATATTCCTTTACGTGCTAAGTGGTATCTAGAGAGTGGGATTGGTTTAATAAATACCCTAATCCTAACGTGTACCCTAACCCTAACCCATACCCTAACCCTAATGCGTACCCTAACCCTAACCCAAACCCTAACCCTAACACGTACGCTAATCCTAATCCGTACCCTAAACCAATCCCTAACCCTAAAACTAACCCTAACCCTAACCCTAGCCCATACGCTACGCCGTACCCTCACCCATACCCTAACCCGTATCCTAAGCCGTACCCTAACCCTAAACCTAACCCTAACCTCTACCCTACGCCGTACCCTCACCCGTACCCTAACCCGTACCCAAAGCTTACCCTAACCCTAACCCTAACCCTCACCCATACCCAACGCCGTAACCTAACCCATATCCTAACCCGTATCCTAAGCCGTACCCTAACCCTAACCAATAACCTACGCAGTACCCTCACCAGTACCCTCACCCGTATCCTAAGCCCTACCCTAAACCTAACCCTAACCCTAACCCTAAACTACCCTTTACTGCTTTTGCCTCCATTAGATTTCCTAAACACTAGTGTTTTAAAGAACAGGTTAAAAAGAAAACCTTATGTGATTTTTTTAATAATGTGTTTATTCTTTATCTTATCCTAGTGACTAAAATCTTCTCCATGGCTGAACCCCAAATAATATTCCTTTACGTGCTAAGTGGTATCTAGAGAGTGGGATAGGTTTAATAAATACCCTAATCCTAACGTGTACCCTAAACCTAACCCATACCCTAACCCTAACGCGTACCCTAACCCTAACCAAAACCCTAACCCGAACAAGTATGCTAATCCTAACCCGTACCCTAAACCAATCCCTAACCCTAAAACTAACCCTAACCCTAACCCTAACCCTAACCCATAACCTACGCCGTAACCTCACCCGTACCCTAACCCATACCCTAAGCCGTACCCTAACCCTAACCCTAACCCATACGCTACGCCGCACCCTCACCCATACCCTAACCCGTATCCTAAGCCGTACCCTAACCCTAACCCTAACCCTAACCACTACCCTACGCCGTACCCTATCCCATACCCTAAGCGGTACCCTAAACCTAACACTAACCCTAACCCTAAACCTAACCCCTACCCTACGCCGTACCCTCACCCGTACCCTATCCCATACCCTAAGCCGTACTCTAACCCTAACCCTAACCCTAACCTATACACTGCGCCGTACCCTCACCCGTACGCTAAGCCGTACCCTAAGCCGTACCCTAACCCTAACCCTAACCCTAACCCTAACCCATACCCTACGCCGTACCCTAAACCGTACCCTAACCCGTATTCTAAGCCGTACCCTAACCATAACCAATACCCTACACAGTACCCTCACCCGTACCCTCACCCGTACCCTAAGCCATACCCTAACCCTAACCCTAACACTAACCTATACACTACGCCATACCCTCACCCGTACCCTAACCCGTACCCTAAGCCGTACCCTAATCCTAACCCTAACCCTAAACTATACCCTACGCCGTAACCTCACCCATACCCTAACCCGTACCCTAAGCCGTACCCTAACCCTAACCCTAACCCTAACCCTAACCCTAACCCATACCCTACGCCGTACCCTAAACCGTACCCTAACCCGTATTCTAAGCCGTACCCTAACCATAACCAATACCCTACACAGTACCCTCACCCGTACCCTCACCCGTACCCTAAGCCATACCCTAACCCTAACCCTAACCCTAACCTATACACTACGCCATAACCTCACCCGTACCCTAACCCGTACCCTAAGCCGTACCCTAACCCTAACCCTAACCCTAAACTATACCCTACGCCGTAACCTCACCCATACCCTAACCCGTACCCTAAGCCGTACCCTAACCCTAACACTAACCCTAACCCATAGCGTAAGCCATACCCTAACACGTACCCTAACCCGTATCCTAAGCCGTACCCTAACCCTAACCAATACCCTACGCAGTATCCTCACCCATACCCTCACCCGTACCCTAAGCCGTACCCTAACCCTAACCCTAACCCTAAACCTAACCCTAACCCCTACCCTATGCCATACCCTCACCTGTACCCTATCCCATAACCTAAGCCGTACCCTAACCCGTACCCTAACACGTACCCTAAGACGTACCGTAACCCTAACCCTAACACTAACCCTAACCCTAACCCACACTCTACGCCGTACCCTAACCCGTACCCTAACACGTATCCTAAGCCGTACCCTAACCCTAACCAATACCCTACGCAGTACCCTCACCCGTACCCTCACCCGTACCCTAAGCCATACCCTAACCCTAACCCTAACCCTAACCCTAACCCCTACCCTACGCCGTACCCTCACCCGTACCCTATCCCATACGCTAAGCCGTACCCTAACCCTAACACTAACACTAACCCTAACCCTAACCCTAACCCATACCCTACGCCGTACCCTCACCCATAACCTAATCCGTACCCTAAGCCGTACCCTAACCCTAACCCCAACCTATACACTACGCCGTACCCTCACCCGTTCCCTAACCCGTAACCTAAGCCGTACCCTAACTCTAACCCTAACCCTAACCCTAACCCTTAACCATACCCTGCGCCGTACCCTAACCCATACAATAACCTGTATCCTAAGCCTTAACCTAACCCTAACCAATGACCTACACAGTACCCTCACCCGTAACCTAAGCCATACCCTAACCCTAACCCTAACACTAACCCTAACCCTAAACCCTACCCTATGCCGTACCCTCACCCATACCCTATCCCATACCCTAAGCCGTACCCTAACCCTAACACTAACCCTAACCCTAACCCTAACCCTAAACTACCCTTGACTGCTTTTGCCTCCATTAGATTTCCTAAGCACTAGTGTTTTAAGGAACAGGTTAAAAAGAAAATCCTAATGTGATTTTTTTATAATGTGTTTATTCTTTATCTTATCCTAGTGACGAAAATCTTCTCCATGGCTGGACCCTAAATAATATTCCTTTACGTGCTAAGTGGTATCTAGAGAGTGGGATAGGTTTAATAAATACCCTAATCCTAACATGTACCCTAACCCTAACCCTAACCCTAACCCATACGCTACGCCGTACCCTCACCCATACCCTAACCCGTATCCTAAGCCGTACCCTAATCCTAAACCTAACCCTAACCTCTACCCTACGCCGTACCCTCACCCGTACCCTAACCCGTACCCAAAGCCTTACCCTAACCCTAACCCTAACCCTCACCCATACCCAACGCCGTAACCTAACCCATATCCTAACCCGTATCCTAAGCCGTACCCTAACCCTAACCAATAACCTACGCAGTACCCTCACCAGTACCCTCACCCGTATCCTAAGCCCTACCCTAACCCTAACCCTAAACTACAATTTACTGCTTTTGCCTCCATTAGATTTCCTAAACACTAGTGTTTTAAAGAACAGGTTAAAAAGAAAACCTTATGTGATTTTTTTTATAATGTGTTTATTCTTTATCTTATCCTAGTGACTAAAATCTTCTCCATGGCTGAACCCCAAATAATATTCCTTTACGTGCTAAGTGGTATCTAGAGAGTGGGATAGGTTTAATAAATACCCTAATCCTAACGTGTACCCTAAACCTAACCCATACCCTAACCCTAACACGTATCCTAACCCTAACCAAAACCCTAACCCGAACAAGTATGCTAATCCTAACCCTTACCCTAAACCAATCCCTAACCCTAAAACTAACCCTAACCCTAACCCTAACCCTAACCCATAACCTACGCCGTACCCTCACCCGTACCCTAACCCGTACCCTAAGCCGTACCCTAACCCTAACCCTAACCCTAACCCATACGCTACGCCGCACCCTCACCCGTACCCTAACCCGTATCCTAAGCCGTACCCTAACCCTAACCCTAACCCTAACCGCTAACCTACGCCGTACCCTATCCCATACCCTAAGCGGTACCCTAAACCTAACACTAACCCTAAACCTAACCCTAACCCCTACCCTACGCCGTACCCTCACCCGTAACCTATCCCATACCCTAAGCCGTACCCTAACCCTAACACTAACCCTAACCCTAAACCTAACCCCTACCCAACGACGTACCCTCACCCGTACCCTATCCCATACCCTAAGCCGTACCCTAACCCTAACACTAACCCTAACCTATATACTACGCCGTACCCTCACACGTACCCTAACCCGTACCCTAAGCCGTACCCTAACCCTAACCCTAACCCTAACCCTAACCCTAACCCATACCCTACGCCGTACCCTAAACCGTACCCTAACCCGTATTCTAAGCCGTACCCTAACCATAACCAATACCCTACACAGTACCCTCACCCGTACCCTCACCCGTACCCTAAGCCATACCCTAAACCTAACCCTAACCCTAACCTATACACTACGCCATACCCTCACCCGTACCCTAACCCGTACCCTAAGCTGTACCCTAACCCTAACCCTAACCCTAAACTATACCCTACGCCGTAACCTCACCCGTACCCTAACCCGTACCCTAAGCCGTACCCTAACCCTAACCCTAACCCTAACCCTAACCCTAACCCTAACCCATAGCGTACGCCATACCCTAACACGTACCCTAACCCGTATCCTAAGCCGTACCCTAACCCTAACCAATACCCTATGCAGTATCCTCACCCATACCCTCACCCGTACCCTAAGGCGTACCCTAACCCTAACCCTAACCCTAAACCTAACCCTAACCCCTACCCTATGCCATACCCTCACCTGTACCCTATCCCATAACCTAAGCCGTACCATAACCCTAACACTAACCCTAACCCTAATCCATAACCTACGCCGTACCCTCACCCGTACCCTAACCCGTATCCTAAGCCGTACCCTAACCCTAACCCTAACCCTAACCCTAACCCATAACCTACGCCGTACCCTCACCCGTACCCTAACACGTACCCTAAGACGTACCGTAACCCTAACCCTAACAGTTACCCTAACCCTAACCCACACTCTACGCCGTACCCTAACCCTAACCCTAACCCTAACCCTCACCCGTACCCTAAGCCATACCCTAACAGTAACCCTAACCCTAACCCTAACCCCTACCCTACGCCGTACCCTCACCCGTACCCTATCCCATACGCTAAGCCGTACCCTAACCCTAACACTAACACTAACCCTAACCCTAACCCTAACCCATACCCTACGCCGTAACCTCAACTTTAACCTAACCCGTACCCTAAGCCGTACCCTAACCCTAACCCTAACCTATACACTACGCCATACCCTCACCCGTACCCTAACCCGTACCCTAAGCCGTACCCTAACTCTAACCCTAACCCTAACCCTAACCCTTACCCATACCCTGCGCCGTACCCTAACCCATACAATAACCTGTATCCTAAGCCTTAACCTAACCCTAACCAATGACCTACACAGTACCCTCACCCGTACCCTAAGCCATACCCTAACCCTAACCCTAACACTAACCCTAACCCTAAACCCTACCCTATGCCGTACCCTCACCCATACCCTATCCCATACCCTAAGCCGTACCCTAACCCTAACACTAACCCTAACCCTAACCCTAACCCTAAACTACCCTTGACTGCTTTTGCCTCCATTAGATTTCCTAAGCACTAGTGTTTTAAGGAACAGGTTAAAAAGAAAATCCTAATGTGATTTTTTTATAATGTGATTATTCTTTATCTTATCCTAGTGACGAAAATATTCTCCATGGCTGGACCCTAAATAATATTCCTTTACGTGCTAAGTGGTATCTAGAGAGTGGGATAGGTTTAATAAATTCCCTAATCCTAACGTGTACCCTAACCCTAACCCATACCCTAACCCTAACGCGTACCCTAACCCTAACCCAAACCCTAACCCTAACACGTACGCTAATCCTAACCCGTACCCTAAACCAATCCCTAACCCTAAAACTAACCCTAACCCTAACCCTAACCCTAACCCACACGCTACGCCGTACCCTCACCCATACCCTAACCCGTATCCTAAGCCATACCCTAACCCTAAACCTAACCCTAACCTCTACCCTACGCCGTACCCTCACCCGTACCCTAACCCGTACCCAAAGCCTTACCCTAACCCTAACCCTAACCCTCACCCATACCCAACGCCGGAACCTAACCCATATCCTAACCCGTATCCTAAGCCGCACCGTAACCCTAACCAATAACCTACGCAGTACCCTCACCAGTAACCTCACCCGTATCCTAAGCCCTACCCTAACCCTAACCCTAACCCTAACCGCTACCCTACGCCGTACCCTATCCCATACCCTAAGCGGTACCCTAAAGCTAACACTAACCCTAACCCTAACCCTAACCCTAAACTACCCTTGATTGCTTTTGCCTCTATTAGATTTCCTAAGCACTAGTGTTTTAAGGAACATGTTAAAAATAAAATCCTAATGTGATTTTTTTATAATGTGTTTATTCTTTATCTTATCCAAGTGACTAAAATCTTCTCCATGGCTGGATCCCTAATAATATTCCTTTACGTGCTAAATGGTATCTAGAGAGTGGGATAGGTTTAATAAATACCCTAATCCTAATGTGTACCCTAACCCTAACCCATACCCTAACCCTAACGCGTACCCTAACCCTAACCCAAAACCTAACCCTAACACGTACGCTAATCCTAACCCGTTCCCTAAACCAATCCCTAACCGTAAAACTAACCCTAACCCTAACCCTAACCCTAACACTTACCCTACGCCGTACCCTCACCCGTACCCTAACCCGTAGCCTAAGACGTACCCTAACCCTAACCCTAACCCATACGCTACGCCGTACCCTCACCCGTACCCTAACCCGTATCCTAAGCCGTACCCTAACCCTAACCCTAACCCTAACCCTAACCCTAACCCATACCCTACGCCATACCCTAACCCGTACCCTAACCCGTATCCTAAGCCATATCCTAACCCTAACCAATACCCTACGCAGTACCCTCACCCGTACCCTCACCCGTACCCTAAGCCGTACCCTAACCCCAACCCTAACCCTAACTCTAACCCTAACCCCTACCCTACGCCGTACCCTCACCCGTACCCTATCCCATACGCTAAGCCGTACCCTAACGCTAACACTAACACTAACCCTAACCCTAACCCTAACCCATACCCTACGCCGTACCCTCACCCGTAACCTAACCCGTACCCTAAGCCGTACCCTAACACTAACCCTAACCTATACACTACGCCGTACCCTCACCCGTACCCTAACCCGTACCCTAAGCCGTACCCTAACTCTAACCCTAACCCTAACCCTAACCCTTACCCATACGCTGCGCCGTACCCTAACCCATACAATAACCTGTATCCTAAGCCTTAACCTAACCCTAACCAATGACCTACACAGTACCCTCACCCGTACCCTAAGCCATACCCTAACCCTAACCCTAACACTAACCCTAACCCTAAACCCTACCCTATGCCGTACCCTCACCCATACCCTATCCCATACCCTAAGCCGTACCCTAACCCTAACACTAACCCTAACCCTAACCCTAACCCTAAACTACCCTTGACTGCTTTTGCCTCCATTAGATTTCCTAAGCACTAGTGTTTTAAGGAACAGGTTAAAAAGAAAATCCTAATGTGATTTTTTTATAATGTGTTTATTCTTTATCTTATCCTAGTGACGAAAATCTTCTCCATGGCTGGACCCTAAATAATATTCCTTTACGTGCTAAGTGGTATCTAGAGAGTGGGATAGGTTTAATAAATACCCTAATCCTAACGTGTACCCTAAACCTAACCCATACCCTAACCCTAACGCGTACCCTAACCCTAACCAAAACCCTAACCCGAACACGTACGCTAATCCTAACCCGTACCCTAAACCAATCCCTAACCCTAAAACTAACCCTAACCCTAACCCTAACCCTAACCCATAACCTACACCGTACCCTCACCCGTACCCTAACCCGTACCCTAAGCCGTACCCTAACCCTAACCCTAAATCTAAACCATACGCTACGCCGTACCCTCACCCGTACCCTAACCCGTATCCTAAGCCGTACCCTAACCCTAACCCTAACCCTAAACTATACCCTACGCCGTAACCTCACCCGTACCCTAACCCGTACCCTAAGCCGTACCCTAACCCTAACGCTAACCCTAACCCTAACCCATACCGTACGCCATACCCTAACACGTACCCTAACCCGTATTCTAAGCCGTACCCTAACCCTAACCAATACCCTATGCAGTATCCTCACCCATACCCTCACCCGTACCCTAAGCCGTACCCTACCCTAACCCTAACCCTAACCCTAACCCTAAACCCTACCCTATGCCATACCCTCACCTGTACCCTATCCCATAACCTAAGCCGTACCATAACCCTAACACTAACCCTAACCCTAACCCATAACCTACGCCGTACCCTCACCCGTACCCTAACCCGTATTCTAAGCCGTACCCTAACCCTAACCAATACCCTACGCAGTATCCTCACCCATACCCTCACCCGTACCCTAAGCCGTACCCTAACCCTAACCCTAACCCTAACCCTATCTCATACCCTATGCCATACCCTCACCTGTACCCTATCCCATAACCTAAGCCGTACCCTAACCCTAACCCTAACCCTAACCCTAACCCATACGCTACGCCGTAACTTCACCTGTACCCTAACCCGTATCCTAAGCCGTACCCTAACCCTAACCCTAACCCTAACCCTAACCCTAACCCTAACCCTAAACCTAACCCTAACCCATACCCTACGCAATACCCTAACCCGTACCCTAACCCGTATCCTAAGCCGTATCCTAACCCTAACCAATACCCTACGCAGTACCCTCACCCGTACCCTCACCCGTACCCTAAGCTGTACCCTAACCCTAACACTAACCCTAACCTATACACTACGCCATACCCTCACCCGTACCCTAACCCGTACCCTAAGCCGTACCCTAACCCTAACCCTAACCCTAACCCTAAACTATACCCTACGCCGTAACCTCACCCGTACCCTAACCCGTACCCTAAGCCGTACCCTAACCCTAACCTAACCCTAAACCTAACCCTAACCCATAGCGTACGCCATACCCTAACACGTACCCTAACACGTATCCTAAGCCGTACCCTAACCCTAACCAATACCCTACGCAGTATCCTCACCCATTACCCTCACCCGTACCCTAAGGCGTACCCTAACCCTAACCCTAACCCTAAACCTAACCCTAACCCCTACCCTATGCCATACCCTCACCTGTACCCTATCCCATAACCTAAGCCATACCATAACCCTAACACTAACCCTAACCCTAACCCATAACCTACGCCGTACCCTCACCCGTACCCTAACCCGTATCCTAAGCCGTACCCTAACCCTAACCCTAACCCTAAACCTAACCCATAACCTACGCCGTACCCTCACTCGTACCCTAACACGTACCCTAAGACGTACCGTAACCCTAACCCTAACACTAACCCTAACCCTAACCCACACTCTACGCCGTACCCTAACCCGTACCCTAACACGTATCCTAAGACGTACCCTAACCCTAACCAATACCCTACGCAGTACCCTCACCCGTACCCTCACCCGTACCCTAAGCCATACCCTAACCCTAACCCTAACACTAACCCTAACCCCTACCCTACGCCGTACCCTCACCCGTACCCTATCCCATACCCTAAGACGTACCCTAACCCTAACACTAACCCTAACCCTAACCCTAACCCTAAACTACCCTTGATTGCTTTTGCCTCTATTAGATTTCCTAAGCACTAGTGTTTTAAGGAACAGGTTAAAAAGAAAATCCTAATGTGATTTTTTTATAATGTGTTTATTCTTTATCTTATCCTAGTGACTAAAATCTTCTCCATGGCTGGATCCCTAATAATATTCCTTTACGTGCTAAGTGGTATCTAGAGAGTGGGATAGGTTTAATAAATACCCTAATCCTAACGTGTACCCTAACCCTAACCCATACCCTAACCCTAACGCGTACCCTAACCCTAACCCAAAACCTAACCCTAACACGTACGCTAATCCTAACCCGTACCCTAAACCAATCCCTAACACTAAAACTAACCCTAACCCTAACCCTAACCCTTACGCTACGCCGTACCCTCACCCGTACCCTAACCCGTACCCTAAGACGTACCCTAACCCTAACCCTAACCCATACACTACACCGTACCCTCACCCGTACCCTAACCCGTATCCTAAGCCGTACCCTAAACCTAAACCTAACCCTTAAACTCTACCCTACGCCGTACCCTCACCCGTACCCTAACCCGTACCCAAAGCCTTACCCTAACCCTAACCCTAACCCTCACCCATACCCAACGCCGTAACCTAACCCATATCCTAACCCGTATCCTAAGCCGTACCCTAACCCTAACCAATAACCTACGCAGTACCCTCACCAGTACCCTCACCCGTATCCTAAGCACTACCCTAACCCTAACCCTAACCCTAACCCTAAACTACCCTTTACTGCTTTTGCCTCCATTAGATTTCCTAAACACTAGTGTTTTAAACAACAGGTTAAAAAGGAAACCTTATGTGATTTTTTTTATAATGTGTTTATTCTTTATCTTATCCTAGTGACTAAAATCTTCTCCATGGCTGAACCCCAAATAATATTCCTTTACGTGCTAAGTGGTATCTAGAGAGTGGGATAGGTTTAATAAATACCCTAATCCTAACGTGTACCCTAAACCTAACCCATACCCTAACCCTAACGCGTACCCTAACCCTAACCAAAACCCTAACCCGAACAAGTATGCTAATCCTAACCCGTACCCTAAACCAATCCCTAACCCTAAAACTAACCCTAACCCTAACCCTAACCCTAACCCATAACCTACGCCGTAACCTCACCCGTACCCTAACCCGTACCCTAAGCCGTACCCTAACTCTAACCCTAACCCTAACCCATACGCTACGCCGCACCCTCACCCATACCCTAACCCGTATCCTAAGCCGTACCCTAACCCTAACCCTAACCGCTACCCTACGCCATACCCTATCCCATACCCTAAGCGGTACCCTAAACCTAACACTAACCCTAAACCTAACCCTAACCCCTACCCTACGCCGTACCCTCACCGTAACCTATCCCATACCCTAAGCCGTACCCTAACCCTAACACTAACCCTAACCCTAAACCTAACCCCTACCCTACGCCGTACCCTCACCCGTACCCTAACCCGTATCCTAAGCCGTACCCTAACCCTAACCCTAACACTAACCCTAACCCATAACCTACGCCGTACCCTCACCCGTTACCCTAACACGTACCCTAAGACGTACCGTAACCCTAACCCTAATACTAACCCTAACCCTAACCCACACTCTACGCCGTACCCTAACCCGTACCCTAACACGTATCCTAAGCCGTACCCTAACCCTAACCAATACCCTACGCAGTACCCTCACCCGTACCCTAACCCGTACCCTAATCCGTACCCTAACCCTAACCCTAACCCTAACCCTAACCGCTACCCTACGCCGTACCCTATCCCATACCCTAAGCGGTAACCTAAACCTAACACTAACCCTAAACCTAACCCCTAAACCCCTACCCTACGCCGTACCCTCACCCGTAACCTATCCCATACCCTAAGCCGTACCCTAACCCTAACACTAACCCTAACCCTAAACCTAACCCCTACCCTACGCCGTACCCTCACCCTTACCCTATCCCATACCCTAAGCCGTACCCTAACCCTAACCATAAACCTAACCTATACACTACGCCATACCCTCAACCGTACCCTAACCCTTACCCTAAGCCGTACCCTAACCCTAACCCTAACCCTAACCTATACACTACACCGCCTCACCCGTACCCTAACCCGTATCCTAAGCCGTACCCTAACCCTAACCCTAACCCTACACTATACCCTACGCCGTACCCTATCCCGTACCCTAACCCGTATTCTAAGCCGTACCCTAACCATAACCAATACCCTACACAGTACCCTCACCCGTACCCTCACCCGTACCCTAAGCCATACCCTAACCCTAACCCTAACCCTAACCTATACACTACACCATACCCTCACCCGTACCCTAACCCGTACCCTAAGCCGTACCCTAACCCTAAACCTAACCCTAAACCATACGCTATGCCGTACCCTCACCCGTACCCTAACCCGTGTCCTAAGCCGTACCCTAACCCTAACCCTAACCCTAAACTATACCCTACGCCGTAACCTCACCCGTACCCTAACCCGTACCCTAAGCCGTACCCTATCCCTAACCCTAACCCTAACCCTAACCCTAACCCTAACCCTAACCCATACCGTACGCCATACCCTAACACGTACCCTAACCCGTATCCTAAGCCGTACCCTAACCCTAACCAATACCCTACGCAGTATCCTCACCAATACCCTCACCAGTACCCTAAGCCGTACCCTAACCCTAACCCTAACCCTAACCCTAACCCTAACCCCTACCCTATGCCATACCCTCACCTGTACCCTATCCCATAACCTAAGCCGTACCATAACCCTAACACTAACCCTAACCCTAACCCATAACCTACGCCGTACCCTCACCCGTACCCTAACCCGTATCCTAAGCCGTACCCTAACCCTAACCCTAACCCTAACCCTAACCCATAACCTACGCCGTACCCTCACCCGTACCCTAACATGTACCCTAAGACGTACCGTAACCCTAACCCTAACACTAACCCTAACCCTAACCCACACTCTACGCCGTACCCTAACCCGTACCCTAACACGTATCATAAGCCGTACCCTAACCCTAACCAATACCCTACGCAGTACCCTCACCCGTACCCTCACCCGTACCCTAAGCCATACCCTAACCCTTACCCTAACCCTAACCCTAACCCCTACCCTACGCCGTACCCTCACCCGTACCCTATCCCATATGCTAAGCCGTACCCTAACCCTAACAGTAACACTAACCCAAACCCTAACCCATAACCTACGCCGTACCCTCACCCGTACCCTAACCCGTACCCTAAGCCGTACCCTAACCCTAACCCTAACCCTAACCGCTAACCTACGCCGTACCCTATCCCATACCCTAAGCGGTACCCTAAACCTAACACAAACCCTAAACCTAACCCTAACCCCTACCCTACGCCGTACCCTCACCCGTAACCTATCCCATACCCTAAGCCGTACCCTAACCCTAACACTAACCCTAACCCTAAACCTAACCCCTACCCAACGACGTACCCTCACCCGTACCCTATCCCATACCCTAAGCCGTACCCTAACCCTCACACTAACCCTAACCTATATACTACGCCGTACCCTCACACGTACCCTAACCCGTACCCTAAGCCGTACCCTAACCCTAACCCTAACCCTAACCCTAACCCTAACCCATACCCTACGCCGTACCCTAAACCGTACCCTAACCCGTATTCTAAGCCGTACCCTAACCATAACCAATACCCTACACAGTACCCTCACCCGTACCCTCACCCGTACCCTAAGCCATACCCTAAACCTAACCCTAACCCTAACCTATACACTACGCCATACCCTCACCCGTACCCTAACCCGTACCCTAAGCTGTACCCTAACCCTAACCCTAACCCTAAACTATACCCTACGCCGTAACCTCACCCGTACCCTAACCCGTACCCTAAGCCGTACCCTAACCCTAACCCTAACCCTAACCCTAACCCTAACCCTAACCCATAGCGTACGCCATACCCTAACACGTACCCTAACCCGTATCCTAAGCCGTACCCTAACCCTAACCAATACCCTATGCAGTATCCTCACCCATACCCTCACCCGTACCCTAAGGCGTACCCTAACCCTAACCCTAACCCTAAACCTAACCCTAACCCCTACCCTATGCCATACCCTCACCTGTACCCTATCCCATAACCTAAGCCGTACCATAACCCTAACACTAACCCTAACCCTAATCCATAACCTACGCCGTACCCTCACCCGTACCCTAACCCGTATCCTAAGCCGTACCCTAACCCTAACCCTAACCCTAACCCTAACCCATAACCTACGCCGTACCCTCACCCGTACCCTAACACGTACCCTAAGACGTACCGTAACCCTAACCCTAACAGTTACCCTAACCCTAACCCACACTCTACGCCGTACCCTAACCCTAACCCTAACCCTAACCCTCACCCGTACCCTAAGCCATACCCTAACAGTAACCCTAACCCTAACCCTAACCCCTACCCTACGCCGTACCCTCACCCGTACCCTATCCCATACGCTAAGCCGTACCCTAACCCTAACACTAACACTAACCCTAACCCTAACCCTAACCCATACCCTACGCCGTAACCTCAACTTTAACCTAACCCGTACCCTAAGCCGTACCCTAACCCTAACCCTAACCTATACACTACGCCATACCCTCACCCGTACCCTAACCCGTACCCTAAGCCGTACCCTAACTCTAACCCTAACCCTAACCCTAACCCTTACCCATACCCTGCGCCGTACCCTAACCCATACAATAACCTGTATCCTAAGCCTTAACCTAACCCTAACCAATGACCTACACAGTACCCTCACCCGTACCCTAAGCCATACCCTAACCCTAACCCTAACACTAACCCTAACCCTAAACCCTACCCTATGCCGTACCCTCACCCATACCCTATCCCATACCCTAAGCCGTACCCTAACCCTAACACTAACCCTAACCCTAACCCTAACCCTAAACTACCCTTGACTGCTTTTGCCTCCATTAGATTTCCTAAGCACTAGTGTTTTAAGGAACAGGTTAAAAAGAAAATCCTAATGTGATTTTTTTATAATGTGATTATTCTTTATCTTATCCTAGTGACGAAAATATTCTCCATGGCTGGACCCTAAATAATATTCCTTTACGTGCTAAGTGGTATCTAGAGAGTGGGATAGGTTTAATAAATTCCCTAATCCTAACGTGTACCCTAACCCTAACCCATACCCTAACCCTAACGCGTACCCTAACCCTAACCCAAACCCTAACCCTAACACGTACGCTAATCCTAACCCGTACCCTAAACCAATCCCTAACCCTAAAACTAACCCTAACCCTAACCCTAACCCTAACCCATACGCTACGCCGTACCCTCACCCATACCCTAACCCGTATCCTAAGCCATACCATAACCCTAAACCTAACCCTAACCTCTACCCTACGCCGTACCCTCACCCGTACCCTAACCCGTACCCAAAGCCTTACCCTAACCCTAACCCTAACCCTCACCCATACCCAAAGCCGGAACCTAACCCATATCCTAACCCGTATCCTAAGCCGCACCGTAACCCTAACCAATAACCTACGCAGTACCCTCACCAGTAACCTCACCCGTATCCTAAGCCCTACCCTAACCCTAACCCTAACCCTAACCGCTACCCTACGCCGTACCCTATCCCATACCCTAAGCGGTACCCTAAAGCTAACACTAACCCTAACCCTAACCCTAACCCTAAACTACCCTTGATTGCTTTTGCCTCTATTAGATTTCCTAAGCACTAGTGTTTTAAGGAACATGTTAAAAATAAAATCCTAATGTGATTTTTTTATAATGTGTTTATTCTTTATCTTATCCAAGTGACTAAAATCTTCTCCATGGCTGGATCCCTAATAATATTCCTTTACGTGCTAAATGGTATCTAGAGAGTGGGATAGGTTTAATAAATACCCTAATCCTAATGTGTACCCTAACCCTAACCCATACCCTAACCCTAACGCGTACCCTAACCCTAACCCAAAACCTAACCCTAACACGTACGCTAATCCTAACCCGTTCCCTAAACCAATCCCTAACCGTAAAACTAACCCTAACCCTAACCCTAACCCTAACACTTACCCTACGCCGTACCCTCACCCGTACCCTAACCCGTAGCCTAAGACGTACCCTAACCCTAACCCTAACCCATACGCTACGCCGTACCCTCACCCGTACCCTAACCCGTATCCTAAGCCGTACCCTAACCCTAACCCTAACCCTAACCCTAACCCTAACCCATACCCTACGCCATACCCTAACCCGTACCCTAACCCGTATCCTAAGCCATATCCTAACCCTAACCAATACCCTACGCAGTACCCTCACCCGTACCCTCACCCGTACCCTAAGCCGTACCCTAACCCCAACCCTAACCCTAACTCTAACCCTAACCCCTACCCTACGCCGTACCCTCACCCGTACCCTATCCCATACGCTAAGCCGTACCCTAACGCTAACACTAACACTAACCCTAACCCTAACCCTAACCCATACCCTACGCCGTACCCTCACCCGTAACCTAACCCGTACCCTAAGCCGTACCCTAACACTAACCCTAACCTATACACTACGCCGTACCCTCACCCGTACCCTAACCCGTACCCTAAGCCGTACCCTAACTCTAACCCTAACCCTAACCCTAACCCTTACCCATACGCTGCGCCGTACCCTAACCCATACAATAACCTGTATCCTAAGCCTTAACCTAACCCTAACCAATGACCTACACAGTACCCTCACCCGTACCCTAAGCCATACCCTAACCCTAACCCTAACACTAACCCTAACCCTAAACCCTACCCTATGCCGTACCCTCACCCATACCCTATCCCATACCCTAAGCCGTACCCTAACCCTAACACTAACCCTAACCCTAACCCTAACCCTAAACTACCCTTGACTGCTTTTGCCTCCATTAGATTTCCTAAGCACTAGTGTTTTAAGGAACAGGTTAAAAAGAAAATCCTAATGTGATTTTTTTATAATGTGTTTATTCTTTATCTTATCCTAGTGACGAAAATCTTCTCCATGGCTGGACCCTAAATAATATTCCTTTACGTGCTAAGTGGTATCTAGAGAGTGGGATAGGTTTAATAAATACCCTAATCCTAACGTGTACCCTAAACCTAACCCATACCCTAACCCTAACGCGTACCCTAACCCTAACCAAAACCCTAACCCGAACACGTACGCTAATCCTAACCCGTACCCTAAACCAATCCCTAACCCTAAAACTAACCCTAACCCTAACCCTAACCCTAACCCATAACCTACACCGTACCCTCACCCGTACCCTAACCCGTACCCTAAGCCGTACCCTAACCCTAAACCTAAATCTAAACCATACGCTACGCCGTACCCTCACCCGTACCCTAACCCGTATCCTAAGCCGTACCCTAACCCTAACCCTAACCCTAAACTATACCCTACGCCGTAACCTCACCCGTACCCTAACCCGTACCCTAAGCCGTACCCTAACCCTAACGCTAACCCTAACCCTAACCCATACCGTACGCCATACCCTAACACGTACCCTAACCCGTATTCTAAGCCGTACCCTAACCCTTAACCAATACCCTATGCAGTATCCTCACCCATACCCTCACCCGTACCCTAAGCCGTACCCTACCCTAACCCTAACTCTAACCCTAACCCTAAACCCTACCCTATGCCATACCCTCACCTGTACCCTATCCCATAACCTAAGCCGTACCATAACCCTAACACTAACCCTAACCCTAACCCATAACCTACGCCGTACCCTCACCCGTACCCTAACCCGTATCCTAAGACGTACCGTAACCCTAACCAATACCCTACGCAGTATCCTCACCCATACCCTCACCCGTACCCTAAGCCGTACCCTAACCCTAACCCTAACCCTAACCCTAACTCATACCCTATGCCATACCCTCACCTGTACCCTATCCCATAACCTAAGCCGTACCCTAACCCTAACCCTAACCCTAACCCTAACCCATACGCTACGCCGTACCTTCACCCGTACCCTAACCCGTATCCTAAGCCGTACCCTAACCCTAACCCTAACCCTAACCCTAACCCTAAACCTAACCCTAACCCATACCCTACGCCATACCCTAACCCGTACCCTAACCCGTATCCTAAGCCGTATCCTAACCCTAACCAATACCCTACGCAGTACCCTCACCCGTACCCTCACCCATACCCTAAGCTGTACCCTAACCCTAACACTAACCCTAACCTATACACTACGCCATACCCTCACCCGTACCCTAACCCGTACCCTAAGCCGTACCCTAACCCTAACCCTAACCCTAACCCTAAACTATACCCTACGCCGTAACCTCACCCGTACCCTAACCCGTACCCTAAGCCGTACCCTAACCCTAACCCTAACCCTAAACCTAACCCTAACCCATAGCGTACGCCATAACCTAACACGTACCCTAACCCGTATCCTAAGCCGTACCCTAACCCTAACCAATACCCTACGCAGTATCCTCACCCATAACCTCACCCGTACCCTAAGGCGTACCCTAAGACGTACCGTAACCCTAACCCTAACACTAACCCTAACCCTAACCCACACTCTACGCCGTACCCTAACCCGTACCCTAACACGTATCCTAAGACGTACCCTAACCCTAACCAATACCCTACGCAGTACCCTCACCCGTACCCTCACCCGTACCCTAAGCCATACCCTAACCCTAACCCTAACCCTAACCCTAACCCCTACCCTACGCCGTACCCTCACCCGTACCCTATCCCATACCCTAAGCCGTACCCTAACCCTAACACTAACCCTAACCCTAACCCTAACCCTAAACTACCCTTGATTGTTTTTGCCTCTATTAGATTTCCTAAGCACTAGTGTTTTAAGGAACAGGTTAAAAAGAAAATCCTAATGTGATTTTTTTATAATGTGTTTATTCTTTATCTTATCCTAGTGACTAAAATCTTCTCCATGGCTGGATCCCTACTAATATTCCTTTACGTGCTAAGTGGTATCTAGAGAGTGGGATAGGTTTAATAAATACCCAAATCCTAACGAGTACCCTAACCCTAACCCATACCCTAACCCTAACGCGTACCCTAACCCTAACCCAAAACCTAACCCTAACACGTACGCTAATCCTAGCCCGTAACCTAAACCAATCCCTAACCCTAAAACTAACCCTAACCCTAACCCTAACCCTAACCCTTACCCTACGCCGTACCCTCACCCGTACCCTAACCCGTAGCCTAAGACGTACCCTAACCCTAAACCTAACCCATACGCTACGCCGTACCCTCACCCGTACCCTAACCCGTATCCTAAGCCATATCCTAACCCTAACCAATACCCTACGCAGTACCCTCACCCGTACCCTAAGCCGTACCCTAACCCCAACCCTCACCCTAACTCTAACCCTAACCCCTACCCTACGCCGTACCCTCACCCGTACCCTATCCCATACGCTAAGCCGTACCCTAACCCTAACACTAACACTAACCCTAACCCTAACCCTAACCCATATCCTACGCCGTACCCTCACCTTTAACCTAACCCTTACCCTAAGCCGTACCCTAACCCTAACCCTAACCTATACACTACGCCATACCCTCACCCGTACCCTAACCCGTACCCTAAGCCGTACCCTAACCCTAACCCTAACCCTAACCCTAACCCATAACCTACGCCGTACCCTCACCCGTACCCTAACACGTACCCTAAGACGTACCGTAACCCTAACCCTAACAGTTACCCTAACCCTAACCCACACTCTACGCCGTACCCTAACCCTAACCCTAACCCTAACCCTCACCCGTACCCTAAGCCATACCCTAACAGTAACCCTAACCCTAACCCTAACCCCTACCCTACGCCGTACCCTCACCCGTACCCTATCCCATACGCTAAGCCGTACCCTAACCCTAACACTAACACTAACCCTAACCCTAACCCTAACCCATACCCTACGCCGTAACCTCAACTTTAACCTAACCCGTACCCTAAGCCGTACCCTAACCCTAACCCTAACCTATACACTACGCCATACCCTCACCCGTACCCTAACCCGTACCCTAAGCCGTACCCTAACTCTAACCCTAACCCTAACCCTAACCCTTACCCATACCCTGCGCCGTACCCTAACCCATACAATAACCTGTATCCTAAGCCTTAACCTAACCCTAACCAATGACCTACACAGTACCCTCACCCGTACCCTAAGCCATACCCTAACCCTAACCCTAACACTAACCCTAACCCTAAACCCTACCCTATGCCGTACCCTCACCCATACCCTATCCCATACCCTAAGCCGTACCCTAACCCTAACACTAACCCTAACCCTAACCCTAACCCTAAACTACCCTTGACTGCTTTTGCCTCCATTAGATTTCCTAAGCACTAGTGTTTTAAGGAACAGGTTAAAAAGAAAATCCTAATGTGATTTTTTTATAATGTGATTATTCTTTATCTTATCCTAGTGACGAAAATATTCTCCATGGCTGGACCCTAAATAATATTCCTTTACGTGCTAAGTGGTATCTAGAGAGTGGGATAGGTTTAATAAATTCCCTAATCCTAACGTGTACCCTAACCCTAACCCATACCCTAACCCTAACGCGTACCCTAACCCTAACCCAAACCCTAACCCTAACACGTACGCTAATCCTAACCCGTACCCTAAACCAATCCCTAACCCTAAAACTAACCCTAACCCTAACCCTAACCCTAACCCATACGCTACGCCGTACCCTCACCCATACCCTAACCCGTATCCTAAGCCATACCATAACCCTAAACCTAACCCTAACCTCTACCCTACGCCGTACCCTCACCCGTACCCTAACCCGTACCCAAAGCCTTACCCTAACCCTAACCCTAACCCTCACCCATACCCAAAGCCGGAACCTAACCCATATCCTAACCCGTATCCTAAGCCGCACCGTAACCCTAACCAATAACCTACGCAGTACCCTCACCAGTAACCTCACCCGTATCCTAAGCCCTACCCTAACCCTAACCCTAACCCTAACCGCTACCCTACGCCGTACCCTATCCCATACCCTAAGCGGTACCCTAAAGCTAACACTAACCCTAACCCTAACCCTAACCCTAAACTACCCTTGATTGCTTTTGCCTCTATTAGATTTCCTAAGCACTAGTGTTTTAAGGAACATGTTAAAAATAAAATCCTAATGTGATTTTTTTATAATGTGTTTATTCTTTATCTTATCCAAGTGACTAAAATCTTCTCCATGGCTGGATCCCTAATAATATTCCTTTACGTGCTAAATGGTATCTAGAGAGTGGGATAGGTTTAATAAATACCCTAATCCTAATGTGTACCCTAACCCTAACCCATACCCTAACCCTAACGCGTACCCTAACCCTAACCCAAAACCTAACCCTAACACGTACGCTAATCCTAACCCGTTCCCTAAACCAATCCCTAACCGTAAAACTAACCCTAACCCTAACCCTAACCCTAACACTTACCCTACGCCGTACCCTCACCCGTACCCTAACCCGTAGCCTAAGACGTACCCTAACCCTAACCCTAACCCATACGCTACGCCGTACCCTCACCCGTACCCTAACCCGTATCCTAAGCCGTACCCTAACCCTAACCCTAACCCTAACCCTAACCCTAACCCATACCCTACGCCATACCCTAACCCGTACCCTAACCCGTATCCTAAGCCATATCCTAACCCTAACCAATACCCTACGCAGTACCCTCACCCGTACCCTCACCCGTACCCTAAGCCGTACCCTAACCCCAACCCTAACCCTAACTCTAACCCTAACCCCTACCCTACGCCGTACCCTCACCCGTACCCTATCCCATACGCTAAGCCGTACCCTAACGCTAACACTAACACTAACCCTAACCCTAACCCTAACCCATACCCTACGCCGTACCCTCACCCGTAACCTAACCCGTACCCTAAGCCGTACCCTAACACTAACCCTAACCTATACACTACGCCGTACCCTCACCCGTACCCTAACCCGTACCCTAAGCCGTACCCTAACTCTAACCCTAACCCTAACCCTAACCCTTACCCATACGCTGCGCCGTACCCTAACCCATACAATAACCTGTATCCTAAGCCTTAACCTAACCCTAACCAATGACCTACACAGTACCCTCACCCGTACCCTAAGCCATACCCTAACCCTAACCCTAACACTAACCCTAACCCTAAACCCTACCCTATGCCGTACCCTCACCCATACCCTATCCCATACCCTAAGCCGTACCCTAACCCTAACACTAACCCTAACCCTAACCCTAACCCTAAACTACCCTTGACTGCTTTTGCCTCCATTAGATTTCCTAAGCACTAGTGTTTTAAGGAACAGGTTAAAAAGAAAATCCTAATGTGATTTTTTTATAATGTGTTTATTCTTTATCTTATCCTAGTGACGAAAATCTTCTCCATGGCTGGACCCTAAATAATATTCCTTTACGTGCTAAGTGGTATCTAGAGAGTGGGATAGGTTTAATAAATACCCTAATCCTAACGTGTACCCTAAACCTAACCCATACCCTAACCCTAACGCGTACCCTAACCCTAACCAAAACCCTAACCCGAACACGTACGCTAATCCTAACCCGTACCCTAAACCAATCCCTAACCCTAAAACTAACCCTAACCCTAACCCTAACCCTAACCCATAACCTACACCGTACCCTCACCCGTACCCTAACCCGTACCCTAAGCCGTACCCTAACCCTAAACCTAAATCTAAACCATACGCTACGCCGTACCCTCACCCGTACCCTAACCCGTATCCTAAGCCGTACCCTAACCCTAACCCTAACCCTAAACTATACCCTACGCCGTAACCTCACCCGTACCCTAACCCGTACCCTAAGCCGTACCCTAACCCTAACGCTAACCCTAACCCTAACCCATACCGTACGCCATACCCTAACACGTACCCTAACCCGTATTCTAAGCCGTACCCTAACCCTTAACCAATACCCTATGCAGTATCCTCACCCATACCCTCACCCGTACCCTAAGCCGTACCCTACCCTAACCCTAACTCTAACCCTAACCCTAAACCCTACCCTATGCCATACCCTCACCTGTACCCTATCCCATAACCTAAGCCGTACCATAACCCTAACACTAACCCTAACCCTAACCCATAACCTACGCCGTACCCTCACCCGTACCCTAACCCGTATCCTAAGACGTACCGTAACCCTAACCAATACCCTACGCAGTATCCTCACCCATACCCTCACCCGTACCCTAAGCCGTACCCTAACCCTAACCCTAACCCTAACCCTAACTCATACCCTATGCCATACCCTCACCTGTACCCTATCCCATAACCTAAGCCGTACCCTAACCCTAACCCTAACCCTAACCCTAACCCATACGCTACGCCGTACCTTCACCCGTACCCTAACCCGTATCCTAAGCCGTACCCTAACCCTAACCCTAACCCTAACCCTAACCCTAAACCTAACCCTAACCCATACCCTACGCCATACCCTAACCCGTACCCTAACCCGTATCCTAAGCCGTATCCTAACCCTAACCAATACCCTACGCAGTACCCTCACCCGTACCCTCACCCATACCCTAAGCTGTACCCTAACCCTAACACTAACCCTAACCTATACACTACGCCATACCCTCACCCGTACCCTAACCCGTACCCTAAGCCGTACCCTAACCCTAACCCTAACCCTAACCCTAAACTATACCCTACGCCGTAACCTCACCCGTACCCTAACCCGTACCCTAAGCCGTACCCTAACCCTAACCCTAACCCTAAACCTAACCCTAACCCATAGCGTACGCCATAACCTAACACGTACCCTAACCCGTATCCTAAGCCGTACCCTAACCCTAACCAATACCCTACGCAGTATCCTCACCCATAACCTCACCCGTACCCTAAGGCGTACCCTAAGACGTACCGTAACCCTAACCCTAACACTAACCCTAACCCTAACCCACACTCTACGCCGTACCCTAACCCGTACCCTAACACGTATCCTAAGACGTACCCTAACCCTAACCAATACCCTACGCAGTACCCTCACCCGTACCCTCACCCGTACCCTAAGCCATACCCTAACCCTAACCCTAACCCTAACCCTAACCCCTACCCTACGCCGTACCCTCACCCGTACCCTATCCCATACCCTAAGCCGTACCCTAACCCTAACACTAACCCTAACCCTAACCCTAACCCTAAACTACCCTTGATTGTTTTTGCCTCTATTAGATTTCCTAAGCACTAGTGTTTTAAGGAACAGGTTAAAAAGAAAATCCTAATGTGATTTTTTTATAATGTGTTTATTCTTTATCTTATCCTAGTGACTAAAATCTTCTCCATGGCTGGATCCCTACTAATATTCCTTTACGTGCTAAGTGGTATCTAGAGAGTGGGATAGGTTTAATAAATACCCAAATCCTAACGAGTACCCTAACCCTAACCCATACCCTAACCCTAACGCGTACCCTAACCCTAACCCAAAACCTAACCCTAACACGTACGCTAATCCTAGCCCGTAACCTAAACCAATCCCTAACCCTAAAACTAACCCTAACCCTAACCCTAACCCTAACCCTTACCCTACGCCGTACCCTCACCCGTACCCTAACCCGTAGCCTAAGACGTACCCTAACCCTAAACCTAACCCATACGCTACGCCGTACCCTCACCCGTACCCTAACCCGTATCCTAAGCCATATCCTAACCCTAACCAATACCCTACGCAGTACCCTCACCCGTACCCTAAGCCGTACCCTAACCCCAACCCTCACCCTAACTCTAACCCTAACCCCTACCCTACGCCGTACCCTCACCCGTACCCTATCCCATACGCTAAGCCGTACCCTAACCCTAACACTAACACTAACCCTAACCCTAACCCTAACCCATATCCTACGCCGTACCCTCACCTTTAACCTAACCCTTACCCTAAGCCGTACCCTAACCCTAACCCTAACCTATACACTACGCCATACCCTCACCCGTACCCTAACCCGTACCCTAAGCCGTACCCTAACTCTAACCCTAACCCTAACCCTAACCCTTACACATACCCTGCGCCGTACCCTAACCCATACAATAACCTGTATCCTAAGCCTTAACCTAACCCTAACCAATGACCTACACAGTACCCTCACCCGTACCCTAAGCCATACCCTAACCCTAACCCTAACACTAACCCTAACCCTAAACCCTACCCTATGCCGTACCCTCACCCATACCCAATCCCATACCCTAAGCCGTACCCTAACCCTAACACTAACCCTAACCCTAACCCTAACACTAAACTACCCTTGACTGCTTTTGCCTCCATTAGATTTCCTAAGCACTAGTGTTTTAAGGAACAGGTTAAAAAGAAAATCCTAATGTGATTTTTTTATAATGTGATTATTCTTTATCTTATCCTAGTGACGAAAATATTCTCCATTGCTGGACCCTAAATAATATTCCTTTACGTGCTAAGTGGTATCTAGAGAGTGGGATAGGTTTAATAAATACCCTAATCCTAACGTGTACCCTAACCCTAACCCATACCCTAACCCTAACGCGTACCCTAACCCTAACCCAAACCCTAACCCTAACACGTACGCTAATCCTAACCCGTACCCTAAACCAATCCCTAACCCTAAAACTAACCCTAACCCTAACCCTAACCCATACGCTACGCCGTACCCTCACCCATACCCTAACCCGTATCCTAAGCCGTACCCTAACCCTAAACCTAACCCTAACCTCTACCCTACGCCGTACCCTCACCCGTACCCTAACCCGTACCCAAAGCCTTACCCTAACCCTAACCCTAACCCTCACCCATACCCAACGCCGTAACCTAACCCATATCCTAACCCGTATCCTAAGCCGCACCCTAACCCTAACCAATAACCTACGCAGTACCCTCACCCGTACCCTCACCCGTACCCTAAGCCATACCCTAACCCTAACCCTAACCCTAACCCTAACCCCTACCCTACGCCGTACCCTCACCCGTACCCTATCCCATACCCTAAGACGTACCCTAACCCTAACACTAACCCTAACCCTAACCCTAACCCTAAACTACCCTTGATTGCTTTTGCCTCTATTAGATTTCCTAAGCACTAGTGTTTTAAGGAACAGGTTAAAAAGAAAATCCTAATGTGATTTTTTTATAATGTGTTTATTCTTTATCTTATCCTAGTGACTAAAATCTTCTCCATGGCTGGATCCCTAATAATATTCCTTTACGTGCTAAGTGGTATCTAGAGAGTGGGATAGGTTTAATAAATACCCTAATCCTAACGTGTACCCTAACCCTAACCCATACCCTAACCCTAACGCGTACCCTAACCCTAACCCAAAACCTAACCCTAACACGTACGCTAATTCTAACCCGTACCCTAAACCAATCCCTAACACTAAAACTAACCCTAACCCTAACCCTAACCCTTACCCTACGCCGTACCCTCACCCGTACCCTAACCCGTACCCTAAGACGTACCCTAACCCTAACCCTAACCCATACACTACACCGTACCCTCACCCGTACCCTAACCCGTATCCTAAGCCGTACCCTAACCCTAACCCTAACCCTAACCCTAACCCTAACCCATAACCTACGCCATAACCTAACCCGTACACTAACCCGTATCCTAAGCCATATCTTAACCCTAACCAATACCCTACGCAGTACCCTCACCCGTACCCTCACCAGTACCCTAAGCCGTACCCTAACCCCAACCCTAACCCTAACTCTAACCCTAACCCCTACCCTACGCCGTACCCTCACCCGTACCCTATCCCATACGCTAAGCCGTACCCTAATCCTAACACTAACACTAACCCTAACCCTAACCCTAACCCATACCCTACGCCGTACGCTCACCCGTAACCTAACCCGTACCCTAAGCCGTACCCTAACCCTAACCCTAACCTATACACTACGCCGTACCCTCACCCGTACCCTAACCCGTACCCTAAGCCGTACCCTAACTCTAACCCTAACCCTAACCCTAACCCTTACCCATACGCTGCGCCGTACCCTAACCCATACAATAACCTGTATCCTAAGCCTTAACCTAACCCTAACCAATGACCTACACAGTACCCTCACCCGTACCCTAAGCCATACCCTAACCCTAACCCTAACACTAACCCTAACCCTAAACCATACCCTATGCCGTACCCTCACCCATACCCTATCCCATACCCTAACCCTAACACTAACCCTAACCCTAACCCTAACCCTAAACTACCCTTGACTGCTTTTGCCTCCATTAGATTTCCTAAGCACTAGTGTTTTAAGGAACAGGTTAAAAAGAAAATCCTAATGTGATTTTTTTATAATGTGTTTATTCTTTATCTTATCCTAGTGACGAAAATCTTCTCCATGGCTGGACCCTAAATAATATTCCTTTACGTGCTAAGTGGTATCTAGAGAGTGGGATAGGTTTAATAAATACCCTAATCCTAACGTGTACCCTAAACCTAACCCATACCCTAACCCTAACGCGTACCCTAACCCTAACCAAAACCCTAACCCGAACACGTACGCTAATCCTAACCCGTACCCTAAACCAATCCCTAACCCTAAGACTAACACTAACCCTAACCCTAACCCTAACCCATAACCTACACCGTACCCTCACCCGTACCCTAACCCGTACCCTAAGCCGTACCCTAACCCTAACCCTAAACCTAAACCATACGCTACGCCGTACCCTCACCCGTACACTAACCCGTATCCTAAGCCGTACCCTAACCCTAACCCTAACCCTAAACTATACCCTACCCCGTAACCTCACCCGTACCCTAACCCGTACCCTAAGCCGTACCCTAACCCTAACGCTAACCCTAACCCTAACCCTAACCCTAACCCTAACCCATACCGTACGCCATACCCTAACACGTACCCTAACCCGTATTCTAAGCCGTACCCTAACCCTAACCAATACCCTATGCAGTATCCTCACCCATACCCTCACCCGTACCCTAAGCCGTACCCTACCCTAACCCTAACCCTAACCCTAACCCTAAACCCTACCCTATGCCATACCCTCACCTGTACCCTATCCCATAACCTAAGCCGTACCATAACCCTAACACTAACCCTAACCCTAACCCATAACCTACGCCGTACCCTCACCCGTACCCTAACCCGTATTCTAAGCCGTACCCTAACCCTAATCAATACCCTACGCAGTATCCTCACCCATACCCTCACCCGTACCCTAAGCCGTACCCTAACCCTAACCCTAACCCTAACCCTAACTCATACCCTATGCCATACCCTCACCTGTACCCTATCCCATAACCTAAGCCGTACCCTAACCCTAACCCTAACCCTAACCCTAACCCATACGCTACGCCGTAACTTCACCCGTACCCTAACCCGTATCCTAAGCCGTACCCTAACCCTAACCCTAACCCTAACCCTAACCCTAACCCTAACCCTAAACCTAACCCTAACCCATACCCTACGCAATACCCTAACCCGTACCCTAACCCGTATCCTAAGCCGTATCCTAACCCTAACCAATACCCTACGCAGTACCCTCACCCGTACCCTCACCCGTACCCTAAGCTGTACCCTAACCCTAACACTAACCCTAACCTATACACTACGCCATACCCTCACCCGTACCCTAACCCGTACCCTAAGCCGTACCCTAACCCTAACCCTAACCCTAACCCTAAACTATACCCTACGCCGTAACCTCACCCGTACCCTAACCCGTACCCTAAGCCGTACCCTAACCCTAACCCTAACCCTAAACCTAACCCTAACCCATAGCGTACGCCATACCCTAACACGTACCCTAACACGTATCCTAAGCCGTACCCTAACCCTAACCAATACCCTACGCAATATCCTCACCCATACCCTCACCCGTACCCTAAGGCGTACCCTAACCCTAACCCTAACCCTAAACCTAACCCTAACCCCTACCCTATGCCATACCCTCACCTGTACCCTATCCCATAACCTAAGCCATACCATAACCCTAACACTAACCCTAACCCTAACCCATAACCTACGCCGTACCCTCACCCGTACCCTAACCCGTATCCTAAGCCGTACCCTAACCCTAACCCTAACCCTAAACCTAACCCATAACCTACGCCGTACCCTCACTCGTACCCTAACACGTACCCTAAGACGTACCGTAACCCTAACCCTAACACTAACCCTAACCCTAACCCACACTCTACGCCGTACCCTAACCCGTACCCTAACACGTATCCTAAGACGTACCCTAACCCTAACCAATACCCTACGCAGTACCCTCACCCGTACCCTCACCCGTACCCTAAGCCATACCCTAACCCTAACCCTAACCCTAACCCTAACCCCTACCCTACGCCGTACCCTCACCCGTACCCTATCCCATACCCTAAGACGTACCCTAACCCTAACACTAACCCTAACCCTAACCCTAACCCTAAACTACCCTTGATTGCTTTTGCCTCTATTAGATTTCCTAAGCACTAGTGTTTTAAGGAACAGGTTAAAAAGAAAATCCTAATGTGATTTTTTTATAATGTGTTTATTCTTTATCTTATCCTAGTGACTAAAATCTTCTCCATGGCTGGATCCCTAATAATATTCCTTTACGTGCTAAGTGGTATCTAGAGAGTGGGATAGGTTTAATAAATACCCTAATCCTAACGTGTACCCTAACCCTAACCCATACCCTAACCCTAACGCGTACCCTAACCCTAACCCAAAACCTAACCCTAACACGTACGCTAATCCTAACCCGTACCCTAAACCAATCCCTAACACTAAAACTAACCCTAACCCTAACCCTAACCCTTACGCTACGCCGTACCCTCACCCGTACCCTAACCCGTACCCTAAGACGTACCCTAACCCTAACCCTAACCCATACACTACACCGTACCCTCACCCGTACCCTAACCCGTATCCTAAGCCGTACCCTAACCCTAAACCTAACCCTAAACTCTACCCTACGCCGTACCCTCACCCGTACCCTAACCCGTACCCAAAGCCTTACCCTAACCCTAACCCTAACCCTCACCCATACCCAACGCCGTAACCTAACCCATATCCTAACCCGTATCCTAAGCCGTACCCTAACCCTAACCAATAACCTACGCAGTACCCTCACCAGTACCCTCACCCGTATCCTAAGCACTACCCTAACCCTAACCCTAACCCTAACCCTAAACTACCCTTTACTTCTTTTGCCTCCATTAGATTTCCTAAACACTAGTGTTTTAAACAACAGGTTAAAAAGGAAACCTTATGTGATTTTTTTTATAATGTGTTTATTCTTTATCTTATCCTAGTGACTAAAATCTTCTCCATGGCTGAACCCCAAATAATATTCCTTTACGTGCTAAGTGGTATCTAGAGAGTGGGATAGGTTTAATAAATACCCTAATCCTAACGTGTACCCTAAACCTAACCCATACCCTAACCCTAACGCGTACCCTAACCCTAACCAAAACCCTAACCCGAACAAGTATGCTAATCCTAACCCGTACCCTAAACCAATCCCTAACCCTAAAACTAACCCTAACCCTAACCCTAACCCTAACCCATAACCTACGCCGTAACCTCACCCGTACCCTAACCCGTACCCTAAGCCGTACCCTAACTCTAACCCTAACCCTAACCCATACGCTACGCCGCACCCTCACCCATACCCTAACCCGTATCCTAAGCCGTACCCTAACCCTAACCCTAACCGCTACCCTACGCCATACCCTATCCCATACCCTAAGCGGTACCCTAAACCTAACACTAACCCTAAACCTAACCCTAACCCCTACCCTACGCCGCACCCTCACCGTAACCTATCCCATACCCTAAGCCGTACCCTAACCCTAACACTAACCCTAACCCTAAACCTAACCCCTACCCTACGCCGTACCCTCACCCGTACCCTAACCCGTATCCTAAGCCGTACCCTAACCCTAACCCTAACACTAACCCTAACCCATAACCTACGCCGTACCCTCACCCGTACCCTAACACGTACCCTAAGACGTACCGTAACCCTAACCCTAATACTAACCCTAACCCTAACCCACACTCTACGCCGTATCCTAACCCGTACCCTAACACGTATCCTAAGCCGTACCCTAACCCTAACCAATACCCTACGCAGTACCCTCACCCGTACCCTAACCCGTACCCTAATCCGTACCCTAACCCTAACCCTAACCCTAACCCTAACCGCTACCCTACGCCGTACCCTATCCCATACCCTAAGCGGTAACCTAAACCTAACACTAACCCTAAACCTAACCCTAACCCCTACCCTACGCCGTACCCTCACCCGTAACCTATCCCATACCCTAAGCCGTACCCTAACCCTAACACTAACCCTAACCCTAAACCTAACCCCTACCCTACGCCGTACCCTCACCCGTACCCTATCCCATACCCTAAGCCGTACCCTAACCCTAACCATAAACCTAACCTATACACTACGCCATACCCTCACCCGTACCCTAACCCTTACCCTAAGCCGTACCCTAACCCTAACCCTAACCCTAACCTATACACTACACCGTACCCTCACCCGTACCCTAACCCGTATCCTAAGCCGTACCCTAACCCTAACCCTAACCCTACACTATACCCTACGCCGTACCCTATCCCGTACCCTAACCCGTATTCTAAGCCGTACCCTAACCATAACCAATACCCTACACAGTACCCTCACCCGTACCCTCACCCGTACCCTAAGCCATAACCTAACCCTAACCCTAACCCTAACCTATACACTACACCATACCCTCACCCGTACCCTAACCCGTACCCTAAGCCGTACCCTAACCCTAAACCTAACCCTAAACCATACGCTATGCCGTACCCTCACCCGTACCCTAACCCGTGTCCTAAGCCGTACCCTAACCCTAACCCTAACCCTAAACTATACCCTACGCCGTAACCTCACCCGTACCCTAACCCGTACCCTAAGCCGTACCCTATCCCTAACCCTAACCCTAACCCTAACCCTAATCCTAACCCTAACCCATACCGTACGCCATACCCTAACACGTACCCTAACCCGTATCCTAAGCCGTACCCTAACCCTAACCAATACCCTACGCAGTATCCTCACCAATACCCTCACCAGTACCCTAAGCCGTACCCTAACCCTAACCCTAACCCTAACCCTAACCCTAACCCCTACCCTATGCCATACCATCACCTGTACCCTATCCCATAACCTAAGCCGTACCCTAACCCTAACCCTAACCCTAACCCTAACCCATAACCTACACCGTACCCTCACCCGTACCCTAACATGTACCCTAAGACGTACCGTAACCCTAACCCTAACACTAACCCTAACCCTAACCCACACTCTACGCCGTACCCTAACCCGTACCCTAACACGTATCATAAGCCGTACCCTAACCCTAAGCAATACCCTACGCAGTACCCTCACCCGTACCCTCACCCGTACCCTAAGCCATACCCTAACCCTTACCCTAACCCTAACCCTAACCCCTACCCTACGCCGTACCCTCACCCGTACCCTATCCCATATGCTAAGCCGTACCCTAACCCTAACAGTAACACTAACCCAAACCCTAACCCATAACCTACGCCGTACCCTCACCCGTACCCTAACCCGTATCCTAAGACGTACCGTAACCCTAACCAATACCCTACGCAGTATCCTCACCCATACCCTCACCTGTACCCTAAGCCGTACCCTAACCCTAACCCTAACCCTAACCCATACCCTATGCCATACCCTCACCTGTACCCTATCCCATAACCTAAGACGTACCCTAACCCTAACCCTAACCCTAACCGTAACCCATACGCTACGCCGTACCTTCACCCGTACCCTAACCCGTATCCTAAGCCGTACCCTAACCCTAACCCTAACCCTAACCCTAACCCTAACACTAACCCTAACCCATACCCTACGCCATACCCTAACCCGTACCCTAACCCGTATCCTAATCCGTATCCTAACCCTAACCAATACCCTACGCAGTACCCTCACCCGTACCCTAAGCCGTACCCTAACCCCAACCCTAACCCTAACTCTAACCCTAACCCCTATCCTACGCCGTACCCTCACCCGTACCCTATCCCATACTCTAAGCCGTACCCTAACCCTAACACTAACACTAACCCTAACCCTAACCCTAACCCTAAACCATACCCTATGCCGTACCCTCACCCGTAACCTAACCCGTACCCTAAGCCGTACCCTACCCCTAACCCTAACCTATACACTATGCCGTACCCTCACCCGTACCCTTACCCGTACCCTAAGCCGTACCCTAACTCTAACCCTAACCCTAACCCTAACCCTTACCCAGACCCTGCGCCGTACCCTAACCCATACAATAACCTGTATCCTAAGCCTTAACCTAACCCTAACCAATGACCTACACAGTACCCTCACCCGTACCCTAAGCCATACTCTAACCCTAACCCTAACACTAACCCTAAACCTAAACCGTACCCTATGCCGTACCCTCACCCATACCCTATCCCATACCCTAAGCCGTACCCTAACCCTAACACTAACCCTAACCCTAACCCTAACCCTAAACTACCCTTGACTGCTTTTGCCTCCATTAGATTTCCTAAGCACTAGTGTTTTAAGGAACAGGTTAAAAAGAAAATCCTAATGTGATTTTTTTATAATG